>NC_040231.1:24019158-24322188 GCF_001444195.1 Xiphophorus couchianus | reverse complement strand
AATGCTGTTCGTGTGTGTGTGTGTGTGGGGGGGGGGGTGGCTGTGTGTGTGCATGCTAAGAAAGCCAATATCATCGTTAGACGTTTGCCAGGCCCATCGAGCCTGGGGGTGTTTGTGAGAGACGGGTCAAGGTAACAGTTTTACCTTTGTAAAGTGAATAAATGATTTTTATTTCATCGGGTTTGCTTTCTTTTTCATTTTAGAAGTTTTTTTTATTGAGCAGTGTAATCAGTCGGCACTGATGCTGTTTCACCACAAACTGTAGAAAACATGCAAATGTGCGGCTAAGGCCAAAATTATTCATATTCTTGGCAGATTTTGCTTTAAAATCGTTTTCATTTAACCTAAAAGTTTGTTTCTGAAAGGAAGTGAGACGAGCCTTCCTCAAAATCTGAGTGTTTTTCTTTTCTTTTTTAACTGCTTATTTACATATTTCCATAGATTATCTACAGCCACAGCAAACTGTAATGTTACTTCTAAACAGAAGTAATATGTTGGTGAAATTAAGTTTAAATGTAAATCTGCCATGGATATGGATAATTGGGGGGTATAAACTTTCTACAAAATATGGATTGCCATGCATTTGTCATCAAAAACAGATACAGAAGGTAAATCATTGGTTCAGTTTGTAACAACAGGTATTTATCACAGCTTTTTCTTTTTTACTTATAGTGGGGAAAACAAGTCATTTTATGGTGTTTAAAAAGATTGTGGTGCCTTCACTGCCTTACTTAGGCTAACTGTTAAAAGTTGCAACATTAAATATATTGAAATGTTAACATGTGCAGTGAAAAAATACTAAATTATATTTAAAAAACCCAATTAGTATTCAGTCTTAGTAACACTGAAATCCCACTTTCAACTCATGCAACAACAAACGCACAAACGATATAAATTCAGTTTCCTGTAGAAAAAAAAAACGATTTAAAATCTGTTCAGACTCATTTGGACTAAATGTTCCACATGACAATGAAGACTAATGTATATAATTGTTGTAAACGTTAAAACTTTCCTCCCCCCTCTAAATCTAGTAGCGCGTAACTTTTGTCAACACGGGGTTTGCTTCAGAGCATGACGTAATGGTTGTGTCTGCGTGATTATCACTCATCAGAGATATAATGGACCACAAAGAGCCTGACGTAGCTCTGGTCCCAAACGTACAGGTGTCTGTCCTTCGGGCTGTAGGAGAGCATAGCCAAAACTCCCCCAGGAGACCTCAGGTCAAATGTCATATTCACTGCCTTCCCCTTCAGCAAGTCGAAAGCAAAGGTAACTCTGGCGTCCTTGGTGTCGGTGACGTACAAGACGCCACAGGCGATGAAAGCGTTGCCGGCCTTGGTGCGGGGGTACGTGGTGTTTATGTAGGACGTGACGGAGAAGGTCTTCTGGTCCAGCTGGGCTACCATGATGCTCTCATCCGCTCCCGAGGCAAATATCAACCACAGGCCGTTTTCGTCTGCCGCCATCTTGAAATAGGTCTTGGAGTTTGTCAGCAGGTACGACAGGTTGTTGAACAAGGCGTTGTCTATGTAGAGAGTGTGAAGCCTCCTGGTTCTGAAGTCAAATCTGGGAAGGGATGAAGAGTTTACCGAAAAGAAGCGAATCTAATGGAACTGGAATGGAACCGCTCTAAGACAAATAACACTTACCTGGCGATAGTAGAAGTGCCAGCGACGTGATAATAGAGGGAGCCGTTGTGGACGGTGTGGCCGCAGCCTTGGTAGAACTTCCTAACATCCACCGTCTCGCTGCTGCCGTTCTGGAAAGCAGCCATGTTTTGGTACTCCTTCGCCATGCGACCTGAGGAAGTTTTAGGCACAGCCTTCACCCAACCACCGTCTCAATGTGAGGCCTCTTTGGGAGAAACGAAGAGAGTCAAAGCGGCTCACCTGAGAAGTGTTCTGCCACCCATATCCTCTCATCGTTCATGTGAGCTGTGTCTTTCATCCACGTGCCAAACGTGCTCTCCATCTTCGCCACAATTCTGGGATTTATCAGGGACTTTATGAGGCACTCTGAGGGAAAACAAAACACGATCAGACGTTTACGTCTGTAGGTCATTGATTACTAGCGTTGGGAAAACAACACGCTCACCCTTCTTAACCGGCTTTTCGTGAAGTTTCACAGCTTGTTTCACGGTCAAAGTTTCGTCGTTTGGCACGGCGTGCAACAACCCTGTCAGGCACAGTGTGATTGGTTTAATGTTCTTCCCTTCTCACTACTGAAAGTTAGGCTGAACTGCTTGAAAACTTCTAGCAGTAAACATGTCAAATTCAGAAATATGGGATGATTGTTTCATCAGCCTTAAGGTTATAGAGTCCAAGTTTACCCAGAGTATGAGCGGTTTGCAGGTGAGCTCTGTGGTGCCTTGTCCTTGGAGGCCCTTGAGGCCCAGGAGGTCCCATGGGTCCAGGAGGCCCTGGAGGGCCAGGTGGGCCAGGAGGCCCTGAGCAACAAAAGATAGCAACATGAAGATGTCTAAACCGTTGCAATTTAAAAAAAGGCTTCTAATAAAATGCATTTGGGTTTTACTTTTTCTCCTTACCCTCAACAATGACATCATTGGATGATTCATATGCCTCTCCGGGTGGACCAAGCTCTCCTTGTTCTCCTGGTTCTCCTTTCTCACCCGGAGGTCCTGTAGAGGACATCATGTTAGACAGCACAAACTCATCCAATATACAATTTCTTTTGGATGAAATACTAATACACAGGCTTTGTTGCATCCATAATGCGATCCATTGTGAAGTGGAAGTGGGAGAATTGGGAGATTTTCCTAAGTCATTCGTGGGAGAATTGGGAGATTTTCCTAAGTCATTCAGCTGAAGGCCAAAACCACAATAATGAGTAATATTTGCTGGAAGTGTGGGGGAAAAAAGAGCTGTTTCCACCTCCTCTGCCATTCATGAGTAAAACAATGCAGCATTGAAATATCTGACTAAGAGAGACGAACTAGCAAAAAAAAGATCATCATCTACAGTTAGAGTCAGCCTGCTCACACGGCTAAACAATCAACACATTCCCTTTTTATTGATTCAGATTTACTGTGTTTACATAAAGAACCAAAAACATTATATTTCTTTGCATGTTAAGGATTCAAACACAAAATGAACATGTCCGTGATACTTTAGTTTCAGATTCCCTCTTAAAGTTTCATTTTATTCTTGTACCACAGTCTAGTCTTAGTTTGAGGTCTCAACTCTACCTCAGAAAAATGTTTTGTTTGGATTTGCTCTCAAAGGATCATTTTTGCGTTTTTATTTAGAAAAAACTGCAAAAATAATCATGTCAGCATCTCATTAAAGTTTTTCACAGATTAACTTTGTCTAAATGCTGTCCGAGGATTGAACACAAATAATTAAAAGAAAAAAAACACAGAAGCATCTAAAGGTCAGAAGTTTGACAACGTGTCAAACTTAATGAAAAAGTATTTAAATCGATATTAACGATATGGGCTCTGTATTTTCTTGGTATTGGATTAATACCGAAATATGCAGCATCACACACCTCTAGTGTGCCAACAATTTTTATGAAGCACAAACCACCTGAGATGCTCAGTTTATCACCGCAGATACCTTCAGGTTTTGGACGAGCAGCAGCCATATGAGTTTGAGAATGATGAGGCTTCAAACTTTTCGAAACTGAAATCTTGATTTTAAGCAGCGTTCCAGCTGATTTGTCTTACTTGTCTTACCTGGATCAAAGAGAACAGACGGTATGTGCCATAAACCTAATTAATATTTATTTATTTATTTACTTATTGATTTAAATAATTCAATAATTGAATGGTTGCATTTAATAAACTGCACTATGAAGGTCATGCCTATGCTCAAGTGAAAGGACGGAGCAGTACAATTCAAAAGTGTAAGAACAATATGTAATACCAGTGTATTGCAAGATTACAAAAAATGTTTCAGCCCCCAAAAATTGCTAAGCCGTCCTCAGCCTGTGAAGTGGGGCTTATGTTTATTTATCCCGTATGTATCTGAATTCTCGAGTAGAGCGCGTTTGTTCGTAGTGGACTTTTTAACCTCAGGTTATCCTTGGCCCTTTGATTGTTCCATTATGCCAGTAATTCCTCTCTATTATGCCCATAACTGCCTGGAGCTTTAATAAAAATGGCCAGAGTAGATCCTCCCTCTCTCCATACCCTTCTTCCCTCTTTTTCCATCCGCTCCAGGCAGTCCATTCAGTCCTGGAATGCCATCGGTCCCATTGTGGCCTGGCAAGCCGTCTGCACCAGGCAGACCTACACAGCAAATGGATAGAAAGGAAAAAATTAAAATTAAAAATGAACAGACAAGCAGCTCCTCCACTGATGGAAAAGATCAATTTCAGATTTGGGTTTAAGATGTAAGGCTTCACTCACCTGGTGGCCCCGGCGGTCCTGCAAAGCAAAGTGAGAGGTTGTTGATGAGTAAAGTGTGAGTTATGTCTTTACATATAAATATGTAGCTAATTCATGAAGGCATACCGGCGAGGCAGACTCCCTTAGTGCTGTTGCAGATGTCAATCAACAATTTGATCTGAAGAGGAAGAAGGAATATCTAAATTTATGATGATAGTAAAATACATTGGATTAAAATAAGAGCAGATTTTTAAATCCATTTTAGGTGATCGTGCAGATAAACATTACTTTGATTTATGCCCATGCTGATCTATACGAATAACAATGTAGGAATCTTATTGGTTGAAAACTTCTCCTGTTGTTATAGTAGTTTTGTAATCTGCACATGGCATTAAGCAGCTCATCGTCTTGGATGCGTCATAATAAACTGGGATAAAATGAAATCTGCAGCCTGTGATCATAGAATAAGCCAATTTAGCTCAATTAGATTTAAATACAGGATTTAAAACAGGAAGGTGGCTGACTTTAATGAAATGATTAACAGTACAAGCATCTCACCGGCACCATGGAGTAAGTCATCATCATCATCATGTCATCCTGTGTGTTGTAATGCTGGCCGTGTCGATGCTTGTCCTTCAGCTCGAGCTTCAACTCGTCCTTCTCCTCCCCGACCTCCTGGCTGGCCTCCTTCAGCCGTAACCCCTTCCCTTCGTCGTCATGGTGACGCTCCCGCTGCAGGTCCTTCTCCAGCTCCTCGCTCCTCTTGTTCCTGGAGTACTGCTGGTATTGTGAGCGGTCCCCGGGGCCCGCTCGCAGCCCCGCCGCTCCCTTCGGCACTTCCCGGAAGAACTCCACCACCGAGCTCTGCTCCACCTCGGCCAGCCTCGCTTCGGTCTGCTGCAGCCGCGCGTGCTGCTGATTCTGCTGGACCATGAGGACGAGGAGGCCCACGGAGTTGACCAGCGCCACCACGCAAGTCCCGTACAGCACCATCCGCTGCGGGACGGTCATGCTGGGGGTTGGGATCCACATTGTCAGAACCTCACTTCCTCGCTTCTGAGGGTCCACAACGTGCTTCAACATTCACTGGAGGATAAAGTTCCAGCTTAGGGTCGGAAGTCCAAAATGCCAAATCACTGTGGTCAATTGAATTCAAAAGAAAGCCATTCGAGTGCTCCAAATAATCCCGGTGAGCCTCAGTGTGTGCCCTCTACCATGGTGGTCTAATCTGAAGACTGACTGACTGGTAAACACAGTTGTGGATGTGTTTGTGCACCCAGTTGCTGCAGGGGTCGTGTGTAGGGGTGTGCACGGCCAGTGTAGGAGTGGGCATTACACAATCTTCTGAGCTGGTCTGGGAAGAAACCCCAGCCTGTTCAGTCACCTGATTTATATTCATCAGAAGCCATTTTACTGCACCGCCGTGGGCAGACTGACATCACGCACATCGACACACGCATGCACATTTTATTTGTGTGATGCACACGCAACGGCACTCGCATGCACAACACATTGCAAACATTTAATGCACGTTGGACAAAGTTCTGTGACGTCACGTTGTAATTTGGATTCAGAGAAAGCAGACAACATCAGAGAACATCAATGTCACCGCGGTGCCTCTAAGTTGGTTCATTTCCCTCGGTTTCCAAGCGCCTTTGTCCTCCCCGAACCTCCCCTCCGGCTCCTCAACCCTGTCACATCTTTGCGGCTTTCATTCACCGACGGCACCACTGACCCATTTCTTTTCCTTCAATTTGGCCCACGACGGGGACATTTCACCTGAGGAGTGACAGTTCAGGAGGGAGTTACATAAATAACAACCTTCCAAACGCTGAAAGATCTCAGAGCTGGTAGCGGTACCGCTTTGGAGTTGTTCAAAAACCGAATCACTTAATTTGTCTCTCTGGAGATGTTCACTGAAACAGACTTGATGGATTTTCCTATCTACTTTCTGTAACTTTTGCGGATAAAGACGTACAGATTTCCCATGGAAGGAGGAAGGAAGAAAACAGATTCTCACTACTGCTTTTAGAGTTAGTGTTGGGGGCTCATGCCTGAGGCTGTGGGTCATGGACAAGCAGCTTGAATTGCTCCTCCAGATGTGTAGACATGTGCATAGATAACGTCTTAAAAACATGGAGGCTGTTCCTTTGTTGCGCGTCATTCACTGCCCCAAGCTTAGCTGATAAAAAACAGAGAGATGCCGCCATTTAGCAGATGAACGCCAAAGGAAAATGTCGACTCCTTACAGATGGCTTAACTGGAAGATGTTGCTATAGCCGATGTTTTAAACTTACACAGTAAACATTGGTGTTTTGATCATCTCCAGTTTTAGTGATTTTCCTGCAGAGCATCTTCATGTCTTCGTCCAGGCAGTTAGACTCCAGTCCAGAGTTCATGAAGGGTACAGAGATAACCTGGCGTATTTTCAAGGAAAGTTCACCCTTCTGCTCAGTGTTTCCAAGGTTGAGTTTTATTAAAGCATGTCTGGTACAGTTCAGAGAGGAGGCCAGCTGAACAGAAAGCCATGATCAACATTAAAACACTGCTTTAGAAAGAAAATCTTAATCAAAGACAACAGCTGGTAAAACGTCATTAAAGGTCTGAGTTAAAGAGAACTTAATCAGAACAAAAACATTTTCACTTCATATTGAATCCTGTGAGACTCGCATGATAAATATGCCTGTAAGAGTTTAAAGTTACTGCTACTGCATACAATAAGTGAAGTTAATTGCAAAATTCTAGGAGTGGACCATAAAACTGCACTCTCTCTGGCTGCCATCTCCACGTTTTTATGAGAGCTTAGGGCCGAGGCAATCTTCTCTCCATTATCATATCTTCCTTCCAAAGCCCTTCTAAACTTGATGAGATACATTTGTCAAGGTTTCTTAAGTAAGTCTTACCGCATTGAGTTGGTGCTTTAAACTGAAGTATAGTCACATTTTCTTTGTGTGGTAATCCAATGCACATCTTTCATATTTTATCTAATAAAATATGGGCAATTAAATATCCGGCAAGTGATTCTAAAGTTGTAGGTTTTGATTGCAAGACAAAGGCAAACATGTCATCATCTAACATTTAACTGGTCAATCATCACCTAATCTTCAGATGCAGTAAAGACAAAGATGTGCTTGACCACAGCCCTGAACCCAGAGACAAGTTTACCGAGGGGCTGTCGTTGCCTAATCATCCAGAACAATCTTGGTCTTAGCCATCACACAGGCCTTGGTTATTGTGGCAGGCCCTGAGCGCACAGTCGTGCATTTGAGCCGTGCGCATTCTTGAACTTGAATGTGGGCGGTGAGTGAACTGACAGAGCCTTTCATGCAGAGCGATTAAACACAGCGAAGGGAGAGATGAAGCCAAACACTGTGGACTTTGTCTTGAATTACAATCCTCAGCTCCCAAAACAAGATGTTAAAGGAGGGTATTATGTATATTCCAGGCACATGGTGCCATTTTATGGCACAATCAAGAAACTATTAAGTTACCTTCAGTTGTCATAAAAATGCTGTATATATCGAACATAAATCGAAAGAAATTGGACTTCGCAATTTGATGCTTTGAAATTTGCCTCTGTTTCCTTTAGAAGCTCCTTTTCTTTTTGACACGTCGCCGTCAGGATGTCATCACAACAACGTGCCTCGTTGTGTCCACCAGGTGTTTGCTAATTGCTGGTGCCTCTAGTTTGAAGGAGCTGAGTGGTGGTGTCACTGGGGATGGGTGCTCTGTGAGGTGGAAGCTCAGCTGGAGACTGCAACTCCATGGAGGATATTTGTGGGAAGAGGTAGTGCTTTGTATGAGCAAGAATTTAAGCCTAATGGCTGCTTTGCTAGTTCCAAGTAAAATGAAAGAAGTACAGAAGGAAACATAAAGTTCTGGCAATAATGCTGTAGGCATTCACATTTTTGAGTTCCTCCACTTTTTCCCCGCAAACCTTTCACCACTGAACTACTCCTGTATACTTTCTGCTATTTCAACCATTCAACTTTTCCCATATTCTGCTTATTCAGCACACTGGAGATATTTTTTTTATATTGGCATGATTTATGAAATATTTAGCGTTTTGTGATCATCGTGGTTTCCATTGAAATAAATGGAACATCCAATAACTTCTGAAAAATTCTGCTAAAACCTTTGCGCTCTTTAACAACTAAGTACATTCTGCGTACTATCAGCCTAAAACGCCGTTAAAACTTTAAAATGTGGTCATATCCTTCCACTACTTCTGTGTATTTCAGGTTTTTCACACCTTCTACAGATTTCATAAAATCACTCTTGAAATCTTTTGTTTTCATTAACCTTAGTCTTCAGAAAAAACAGTGACCCACTAAAAGGGTTTCCAGTTTAATACTAATTCCAACCTGAATACTCCTTCCATCCCTAATTCAACTATGTCAAACCCTCCTCCCAGCCCTCTTTCCAAGCCCGACTCTAATTCCAACCCTGATGCCAACCCTGACCCTCTGTCCAACCCTAATTTTAACTCTAATCCAACCTTCCTCTCCATCCTCCTTACATTCCAATCCTCCCTCCAACATTAGTGATAGCCTTCTTGCTAATGTTAGCATTTTATTAAGTGAAGATTTGGTTTTCATATACTGATACATTACCATTTGCATGTTGCACGAATTAATTTACTTAGTCAACATTCAAGTGAGGGCTAAAATTTTGGCTCAAATTATTTTGAGTACATTTTATGATAACCTGCTAAATTTAGTAAATGTCAAACAATGTGCTGGTGAAGGTCAGAAGCTATTCACAGCATTTCATTTTTAGCTAATATCTTATACATTACTGTTGTCACACTAAATGGAACAACTTAATGTTAGAAAACATGGTAGTGACCCACAATCATTAGGATAATATTTAATATACTTTAGCTAATTTTAGCATATAGGCTTCTCTGCACTACATTAGCTAAAAGTGACTTTTTCTTACTGTTTATATTCTTCAACATTTGATAAGCAGAAAGTTTTGCTTCTAAAGAAGATTGCACGCTGCTTTATTTCTTTCATGTTTCTCAATCAACTAAATGATAATCATGAAAGAGATGATTTCCATAAATAATAAAAATCAAAAGTTTGATTCTAAAAATCATATTTGTTGAATTGCATTATGGGAACAAATTGGCTTCCTAAAGCCAGGAAAGCTGTTGGTGATGATCATTAGACAACAAAATCCCAGAGCAGCATGGATTTCTGCCTTTCTTTATAAAAGCTTTATCCACCTGTGAGATATGGTGGTGGTATTGTGGTGTGGGCCAGTTTTACATTATACTAAGAATGTAGAGAATCTGTTTAAAAGGCGTTAATATTATAATATAGTAGCAGGTAACGTGTAGGACTGACCAAGACAAAGAGATGTTCCACCCTGAGAAAATAAAAAAGGATCAAATGTGGTGAAACTGTGAAGCTTAGGAAAGGGAAACGACTGCTTAGTAAGTGAATGAATTTAAAACATGGAGAACAGATGTTTTAGGTAATGTCTGAGCCAAATGCATAAAAAAATATGATAGTACTTACAAACGATTAATGAGAGCAACTTTTTTTATCCCATCTACACCTTAACAGTAGATCTCGAAATCCTCATTTAAATCACATAACATTTTATTTTGAGTGATTCATGAGTAAGGAGACAGATCCTGTGAAGCTCATGTTCTGCTAAAATGTTATCCAAATGAATTTACAAAAAGCAAGTCGTGATTTTCAGGAATTCATTAAAAAGCTATTAGAAATCCTAATGTGACCAAACTGAAAACGACAAATCGCATTAAATAAAAAGTGAGCTTGTAGTACATCATTCCAACTTTATCAGCCCTGCCTGGCCTGCAAAGACAAAAACTACCAACGAATTTGGCTGCAGAGATAAACCTCCCATAATGGCAGCGATAACACGGGGTTTCCCATACACTCTGAAGCCAGCTGTTGGGTGTAGGATCACATTCCTCTGATGTTCAAAGGACGACGCGATGCTTCTCATCAACAAAATGACAAACAAATGGTCCTGCCGACATGCACTCGCTCAACTAAGACCTGTACGCTCAAGGGCACAGGCGCAAATCCAGCTTCTCAAGGTCTTCCCTGTATTGTTTACCATTTTCCAAAGATGTTGTGGCTTTTGTTTTACCCTGACCTGGCTCGTCACCAGCTCAAAGAGCCTATAAAGAGAAAGCTCAGACAGCTTTCATCATTTTACACTGGTTGGGCTTGAGGAGCTACGTCGACATCGTTTCATACCCTCCGTCTTATGGACTCGATCTCTTCCTGTGGTGGGACCATGTCTACTGTGGATATGGATGGTGCGGTGACAGACCTGGTGTCCATTTCCTTAAATGCCACAGCACACCTGTCACCTGGCATCCCGATAGCAACAAGAACCCTCATTCTTCTCGTTTGTCTGCTGGTGGTGGCTTGGAGTCACACGGAGAAAAACACGGTTCCAGGTAGGTCCAGCTTCAGTTTCTTAGCCTCAGACAACGAGCTTAGCGTAAGCGCCAAGAAATTCACTGTCATCTACCACAACAGGCCCTTCGTTCTGCCTGGGTTTTGGTCCACATTTATCATACTTGAGATTTATCTGGACTGGGATTGGCACAGCCAGCAACTACTATAACAAGAAGTACGGAGACATTGTCAGAGTTTGGATCAACGGAGAGGAGACCCTTATACTCAGCAGGTTGGTTTTCTCCTTTAACGTTAAAGACACTGTACAAATCCTCTCAACTTTTATGACAACCCATGTATCCCTTTTTTCCCCTTCATCAGGGCCTCGGCAGTTAATCATGTTCTGAAGAATGGAAAGTACACCTCCCGTTTTGGGAGCAAACCAGGACTCAGCTGCCTCGGCATGAATGAAAGAGGCATCATCTTCAACAACAACGTAGCCCTGTGGAAAAAGATACGCACCTATTTTGCCAAAGGTATCATCTTAGAGCCTCAAACCGGCGCTGTAGAGTGCAGATAGTTCACACGACTGTAAATCACAAACAAAAAGGCCCATGTTTTAGCCCTGACAGGTCCCAATCTGCAGCAGACCGTGGAGGTTTGCGTGTCCTCCACGCAGTCCCACCTGGACAACCTGGACAGCTTGGCTCACGTGGACGTCCTCAGTTTGCTGCGCTGCACTGTGGTTGACATCTCCAACAGGCTCTTCCTGGATGTCCCGCTCAACGGTGAATACAACCAGGCATCTTGTAAAATAAAAGAAGTGGTGATTCAGAGCACGTTAAGCTAATCATTTGTGTTGTCTGCAGAGAAAGAGCTGCTGCTGAAGATTCACAGGTATTTCGAAACGTGGCAGACGGTGCTGATCAAACCTGACATCTACTTCAAGTTTGGCTGGATTCACCAAAGACACAAGACAGCAGCGTGAGTCAGTGTGCTGCCATGTGCATATGTTGACCTGTATGGGGTTATGTTTAACTGCAAGGCAACATTAATTTACCTTCTCACAGCCAGGAGCTTCAGGATGCCATAGAAAGCCTCGTGGAACAAAAGAGGAGAGAAATGGAGCAGGCAGATAAGCTGGACATCAACTTCACGGCAGACCTCATATTTGCACAAGTCAGTGAGATAATTGCACGTTTCCAAACAAAGCCTTGAGTGTTTCTTTTTATTATTATTTTCTCCCTAACTCTTTGTGCGTATGCTCTCAGAACCACGGAGAGCTGTCGGCTGAGAACGTGAGGCAATGCGTGCTGGAGATGGTGATCGCTGCTCCGGACACTTTGTCCATCAGCCTCTTCTTCATGCTGCTGCTCCTCAAACAGACCCCCCACGTGGAGCTGCAGCTGCTGCAGGAGATAGACACCGTCATAGGTGAGCTGCTCACTGTGCTGAATAAACACAGGTTGCAACTCGTTCCGTTGTGTTGCATTGATGACGTTTTTGCTCACCAAATGAGTTGGATTCAACATTAAACTAAAAGGGTTGCATTCAGTTGTTTTTCCTGACATTTATTTCAAACAACGTTCTTAGTTCGTTGGACTCCGTTAGCTGTGGAATATCCCAGCTTCTGGTAATGAAACAGAATTTTTGTCTTTTCTTTGAAGGCGACAGACAGATGCAGAATGGGGACCTTCAGAAGCTGCAGGTGCTGGAGAGTTTCATCAACGAGTGCCTGCGCTTCCACCCGGTGGTGGACTTCACCATGCGGCGAGCCCTGTCGGATGACGTCATCGAAGGTTACCGGGTGCCAAAGGGCACAAATATCATCCTGAACACGGGCCGCATGCACCGGACAGAGTTCTTCCACAAGGCGGACGAATTTAGTCTGGAGAACTTCCAGAAAAATGTGAGTGGTGAGAAGGTTCACGGTCCAAAAACGAACTTTTAATTGTTTAATATGTAAATGTAAGGGAACAAACTTCATTTTCAAACTCTTTGATTGTTTTTTCCTCTTTACTTTCCTCATTGATGTGGATTAAAATCTGATTAAACCACTTGGCAGAAGTTTCAGCGAGGCATTTGGAGATTTTGCTGCAACATTTTGAATCTTCAGTCTGGAAAATGAATCGCATCAGAAGAAAATCCTTATGCATGTGAAAATATAACTAACTGCTGGAAACACTGATGATTACGGCAGTTAGTCATTGCAAATATTAGCTATAGAGAAACTGAAATATGGCATGCATTATCTGCCTGAATAATTACAATGTTTGAAACTGCAGCTTTTGGTTTTAGTTTTTTAAACTTGACCGTTTCAACCGGCTCTCTGCTCAGTCCTCCCCCTCAACATGCCGCCTGTCCTCTTCCAGACTCCCCGCCGTTACTTCCAGCCGTTCGGCTCGGGCCCTCGCGCCTGCGTTGGCAAGCACATCGCCATGGTGATGATGAAATCCATCCTGGCGACTCTGCTCTCGCAGTACTCCGTCTGCCCCCACGAGGGCCTGACCCTGGACTGCCTCCCACAGACCAACAACCTTTCCCAGCAGCCCGTGGAGCATCAGGAGGAGGCCAAGCAGCTCAGCATGAGATTCTTACCCCGACAGAGAGGAAGCTGGCAAACGCCTTAGACGCACCAACAATGTTCACATAATGTTGTATGGATACGCCCTCCATCACTACATCTGTTTATTGTCTTATGATTGTACAAAGCACTGCTGTTTCATTTTACGAGTCATATATTTTGTGTTTATACTCATGTTGTTATGAACTATGTACAATGTAAGTGTCTATATGCTAACTTTGAAGTAAATGTAAATTATTATGTTAAGGATGTGTGTTTTCGTCTTTCTTTTGGTGGTTTTAACGCTATACGAAATACAGCAAGGGCAAGGAAAATTGCTTAATGTAACTGAAAATAGTTAATAAATAACAGTTTTTGTAATACATAATATATATTTATCAATACAACTAAAATTAAACAGATATGTTTCTAATGTTGCATTAAGATTAGAAACATCCATGGAAGTTAAATTAAGTGTGAAAGGTCTAGACATCTGTTATGTACCATAAGTATCTACTTATAAGTTGAGATGAATTTTGAAAAGCCAAAACATTAACAAAAAGTTTAATTTTTTGTATATGATGATATTGATCAGCAGAGGGCGCTATTGTACTTCCAAAAGGCCTGCAGTTTATGGTTTAGCAGCCACGTCTAAATAAAGTAACCAGTCTGTTCATTATGCTTAATTGGTCTTCCTCTGGCCAAATTTCACAAGCTGATGCTGATGAAAAAAGAAAGAAAATCTTTCTTTCTTTTTTTGCTTTCTTGTTGTCAACACCACTTCAGGAATTTAGCAAAAAAAAACAAAACAAAACAAACAGACAAAGAAAACTCAAGAGCACATCTCAGAGGTTTGCTTGCCTCAGGATGCCCTTAAAACAATAACAGGGATAAATGGTGGGAGAAGGTTTCCTCTGCACAGCACAGTCCCTCTGGAGATGTCGGTTGTCAGCTGTCTGTCAGGGATGCAAGACGGCGAAATATCTAAAATGAATGAGTGGGCTCCGTCCTTTACTGACACAAAACCACCTGAGACCTGCTTTTGCTGACTAAAGATAGACGAGGAAAGAAGAGACACATGTACTTTTTGGAGCAAATCAGCATCTGCAATAAAGCATTTCAGCACGTCAGCGACAAATTTACTGATTGTGTTCGGGTTGGGTTGGGGTTTTGTATCTGCATTGATTCCTGCTGTAGGACAAAAACAGATATATGTTAAAAAAAAAAAACTCACATCTGTAAGGGAGGTTAAGTTATTAAACTTTGCAACAAAACAGTTTTACGTTAAAACACAAATGAGAAATTGCTATAGAGGTAGATAGACACGGCTTGGGTATGTGTTAAAATGATGATTTATATTAAAAAATCGTGTTATCTTTTCTTATTAAAGAAAACACGTGTAAAGTATAGAAACAGTGTGAAAGAACAAAATGTGATTTGATTTCCAACCTGCTCACACCCACTATTTGAAAACAGTTTCTCCAGAAGCACAAAGCATGAGCATCCAGTAGAGATGTCACAGAGTTCCTGTTAAATCTGACAGTTCCTCATCTGTGTTTTGCTTCGTCTCCCAGCATTTTTTTTCCCCTTGCTTTGCTAAGCTAACCTGTCACATACTGGGAAGTTTGACCACAGCCTGAGCCACTGACGAGGACAAGCTGGGTCCAGTGAGAGGCTGATTTAAGTTTAAAAAATAAATGAATAGAAGAGGATCGGTGTTCAGCCGAAGTGTTTCCTCCAAACGCGATCTGACAAATGTGTTAACACTTACTGAAGGGTACAGAAATGGCTTCAGGCAAAAAAAAAAAAACATGCCAAAATTATGGACTACTCACCCCAGGAGCCCAACTACTGTCATATCCGTTTTGAAACATGGTGGTGGTAAAACATGCCCATGATACAATCTACCTGAGCTTGGCCAATTCTGTGAAGAGGAATGGACAGATAGATGTTAGTGAAGCAGATTGTGCAAATCCGATAAAGGATTTGCAGCAAAAGTTGGTTCTATTCCCAACTTTTGACCGAGATAGGCTGAACGTACAGTAAATGCACGGCTGAACCCAAAGCCTCAAATTGTTTCCTCCATGTAAAAAAAATGACACAGAAGAATTTCTAAAGTGACTTCACTGAGAATAATGGGATCCAAGATGGAAAATAATAAAAGAAATGTGGCTCCAAACTAAGGGATGCCAGACATCTGCTGAATAGATCTGTGGTAACATTTAATTCACATGCGCTGCTGTTGTTGCATTGATTTGTGTGTGCGTGTGTGTAAGCTACAGTTTATGCAATACTTTTAAGAAGGAAGTGAAAAATGCTTGTGTTTTCATTTTGTTCATCTGCGTTTGTTTATGACACAAACATTTTGCTGCATGCAGTGTCATGTTGTTGTTGGAATGTCTATGATGAGTCTTCTGTATTACAGCCCGCTGAGCTGCATTTCGCTTGGAGTCGATTGTCAATACCAACTAAACTTTATGTATTTGCTTATGAGGGTCTATTATGTTTATTTTGTGGTTATTGGAAGCCTAATGGTCTATGTATGCATCTAATTCAGCTTCCCAATTACAAATTCATGGAGAAAGGATGACAGATGGCCTTTAAACCCCCCCCCCGACAAACTCCAGCCTCTCAGCAAAACTTTACACAGTCTTGCCTCGTACTCTGATTGACAATCTGATTGATTACATACTGCTAAGGACCCACACAAACACAGCCACAGACAAACACACACCCACACATCATTTTCAGCTTAGATTCTCAAATGCCAGCGGCCATACTGTCTTTCTGTTTAAGTCCCCTGCTGGATTAGTGCTTCATAAAAAAAAAAAAAGGAGCACTGGTGGTCATGGAAACATCCAGCAGAAAGGAAAAACTGGCAGTGTACTCATCTCCCTTCGTCGTCGGAGCGCTGTCACTGTGAATAGTACCTCCTACAGTCAGCAGTGACACTGTTTTCCATGATGCTCCCAGACATTTGCCTTTTTGCATGCCTCTCTGCCTCCCTGGTAATGAGTGCACCAATTTTCAGAACATTTCATAAGAAAGTGGGACAAAATATCTCACAGTCCTTCTCATCAAGCTGCTTTGTAACAGGAAACCCAGACAGGCAGGACACAGTCTTTTATGAAGCTTATACTTGCCAAACTCAACTCATTTGTTTCCTGTTAAACAGCAGAGGAGACTGTCATCATCCCAGCACAGTTTTCTGCTTCATGTTCTGTTTCTTTTATTTTTTACAAACAAGCCATGGAGGGTGAAGTTTGAAGAGTTTCAGAGTAAACATTTCCCCTTAGTAATCTAAATTTGGCTCTTAGCATCCAACATGAACAGCTCTAAGAGTAGAAATCTGCGACATTCTTGGTCAAAAATAGTTGCAGAGATGTAGTTTATCATATATATTATAAACCAAATTAGCAAAACCAGGCTCTTGAAGGATGCACGATTCCCAAAAAGAAGGCATAAATAACTGAGATGCATCTTTAATCTTGACTGCTTCTACAAACATTTGTGGTCAGTCTGAGAAGCTCTGTGAACTTCAGCATGGTACCTTGATGGGATGCCGTTCTTGTAACAAAGTTAGTCTGTAAATTTTGTTGACACTAAATATTCCAAGGTCAGTTATTGGTGGTATTATAAAAATCTGGAAGAAATTTGGAGCAATGTGACCCATCTTGAATCCAAGGTTTGGGGTGCGCACAGGTTAGATTCAAAGTCTACAGATTAAATGTTATGCTATGTCCAGATTAAATAAAAAACAGCACACAGAGAGCTTCATGGATCGGTTCAGGTAGTGTTAGATGCAGCGATGTAAAGCACTCCAGACTGGTGTAAGGAGACAATGCCCAGGCTAGAGTCTGGCCTCATAAATGCATTTCTGGTAGAATGGCCATAAATTTCCCAAGCGCACTTTTAAACCTTTTAGATAGAGTTTAATTTCAAAACCACATTGAGGGGGCGAACTTAAACATGGTACAAAACTTGTGTAAGGAGGTCGTGGTGGTTTAATCCTGCAGCACCAGCGCTGAGGATCTGGGTGTAGCATGGAGAAGCATGGTGGAAATGGTGGGAGTGTGGACATTACACTGGCATGGCCGGGTCACCAAGACTGTGAAGCAGGCCTGAGTCAGGATGTGATGCGATCATATAAATGACAGAGTGGTCGTGGGAATGTGCAGCTGACGTGTAGATTATGATGCATGCAGTTAAAATGAGGAGTGGAGCAACATGAGGAATCCCTTCAAACTCAAAGAGGGTTTCTGAATTTGCCACCATCCAGAGAGATTCTCTACATCTTGGCAGTGGGTTTTCATCCTGTTTGTATATTGATTCAAACATTTTAATTACAATACAATATGTCTGTTGATTGCTAATGGAGACACACATGAGCAGCATAATCTCTTTTAAAACTAATTTGACTGGATTACATGTTCTGTTTATTTCATTTGTCAATTTGTATTTAGCATTCACAAATCTACAAATATAGCTGCCATTAGTATAGTCTTAAGAACCCAGTTAGTGCTGATGATAGGCGGCACCAAAAGGCTAAAATTAGAGCACAGCTGGTATGACCTACACAGAATCATGCTCACTGATAAGATCTGTTTTGGTTAGATATTTCTGTTTCTCCAAACACACAAAGGTACAGCAGGCAATCATAATGCTGCTCTGTCTCAGGCCAGGAGCGGTGTGTGCTTCTATTCATGCCCACACAGGCCTCACATCCACTCTCCATTTCACATCAGGTCAAAAAAAAAAAAAAAAAGAGAGCAGGCTATATTGCCAGGATCAAAGAAGCGCAGCTTGTTGTTATTACTGCCACATCTTTTTTTTCCTCTTCTTCTTCTTATTATTTTATTGTCTCTGCAGAATTGCAGAGGCGAGTCGACGTGACACGCAAACAGGCAACAAATGCTCGCCGAGTCAAAGATAAGTGAGCCTCGGGCAGTGGGAAGGAAGGCTGATGCCATCTGGTCCCCAGCGTTCCCGCTGAGCAGCTTTCAGGTCCACACCTGGGACGGCGGTAATGCCTCTGAGTTCTGTCGGACCACCGACTGAACGCCCACCTGCCCCCAACACGCCGCCCAGCCTCATCCAGCAGAAATTAATTCACGTTGATTAAAAAGAAACACAACTTATGATCTGTTTACACATGCATGGTGCCGGTGTGTTGCATTTATTACCCTCGACAGGTTCCAGTAGGGGTCCTGATGGGTTTGTAATCATAGGATCTATAAAGGCATTTTAACAGCATTAGCTAAAATGACCACAGATGTTTCAGCTGTGAAATTATATCACTCTTTACAAGTCGTTGTGGAAACATTAAAAAATATATGCTTAGACAAGATAGTGCTGAGCCCGAAGGGGGTAATGGACCCCGTTCCTGCGGATCCTGGGACACAGCATTAGTCCATTGTTACGTATACAGTTCTAAACACAGAGTGTGTAATTAAAACAGGACCTTCAAGCCTTCGGCAGCACAGCAACACCCATGGATGGAAGACAAAAGCCCAGACATCAGCTGACGAAAGTAAGCTCTTAATTCTCCATCAGCAGCAAGAGAAATAAAGTAGCAACAAAATCAATAAACCTTTTGATGTTTGACATTAGCAGTAATAATCACAGCAAATTCAGGTTTATCTAAAGTAAAAGCTCACTTTATATGCTCGGTGTTATAACACGCTGTAACATGAACAGTTTAATTTGAAACAGTAGATTGGGAATGTTGAGAGATCAATATCATCTATAGATTATCAGTCTGTCCATTTTGAATTCACTCCTAGAAATATAAACTGATGCCTGCGACTAGAGGTGAGAGGTGGGGTACACTTTGGTCAGGTCGCTAACCCATTACAGTAATAAACTTTTTATTCTTTCGAAAAATATTTGGTTTTTTAATGCAACATGATTCTTCTTAATCTTTTACTGTGATAGGCTGGGAAAGATTATAAAAAATGTCAACTCTTTAACTGAATGCAGCTCTTTCAAGGTTGTTTTCTGCCCTCAGAAATCTGAAAGATACCTTCATGTTTCTTTCTGATTCTGAGTCCTTCAATATTAATTAAGTTCTGATGTGATTTCAGCTGAATGAAAACATTCTTCAGTTTTCATCCTTGGATACAGTGGTGTATCCAAGGACTTGTTCTCAACGTAAAAGATAACATTTCCAGTGAAAGAGAAGAAATACTTCTTCCTTTTGTGTTTGAAAGTCGGTGTTTCTTATGCAACCAAAGTGATGGTGTTATGATGTTCTAAGCTCAAACATAAAGCCTCTATCACACCTTTGATCACCTCCCAATAATCCTTGCAGCAGACGCTCCCATACTGCACACTTTGCCTGGTGGTCTTGACTAAATCCTCTCTGTTCCAATGATCCTTACCTCATCTCTACACATCAGCTTTCCACAATTAATTCTGATTCTGTGATGTTAAATTTTCCCGTCAAATCTTATAGTGAAATGCAAATTTGGAAGATCAAATTGTAGTAACAATTCAACCAGAAGCCTAAGCTAAGATGGATTTTATTAGGATTTGATGAGATGGACAGACATAAAGTAATGCCAAATTGTGAAAGTGATGAAAAACGATACAGTGACTCCTGATATTCACGGAGGAGAATAGCTGAAACCTGTGAATATTTAAAACCCCTCTAAAATGCTTGCAGCTGCATATTTTAATAGTCAAAACACCAAAAATGCATTAATAAACATTAATAGGCTCATTGGAAACTGCACCACTGCAGAAGCCAAGATCTACAGTCAGAGTACAGCCAATCAGCACCAAGCAAAATTAAATGAGCCTGGATTGGCTGCTTTTGAAATGCGAGCCAATGGTGTGTTGACTAGCATAGTAAGATAGTAGTAGTGTCCCAAGCTGCACTTTCTTTCAAATGTTTTAAATATGCTCTATGGAGAAAAAATCATCAAATATTAAAATGGACATAACCATTCTGATACAAACCAATCCACTGTAGTTGGAACCTCATGCTCAGGTCGTTCTTATTTTACCTGTGACCTGTCTGGTGTGGTACTTTATGAAGCTGATTGCTCTGTATTTGTCTTCACAAATTAAGTACAACCACCATGTGCATGGTATTTGAAGTTACATTTAAAATTTTTTTTTTTGCCACGCAGCATTTTGCATGATGGTCAAAAACGTCAGCCCTCGTCTCAATTAATAAGAACACCTCTGTCCAGATGTTTTCTTCCCTACGTTTCTCGTGGAAAGCTGCACACACAATTTGTTTTGACTCCTTTCCAGCAACGGCATCCTGTATTGAAATACAAGGCCAGAATTATGGAACTAATAAATTCTGTCAGCAGATTATCCCACTGGAGCTGTGGCTCTCTGCTGCTCCTCCAAAGTGACCACGGGCCTCTTGGCTGCTTCTCTGCTGAACTCTCTCCTTGCCTGAATACTTCCTAGTTCGGTTTTAGTCGCGCCATGCGTCGTTTGTCTTCAGATGACAGACTGAATATGTAAATGTATGTAGATTTTTTTTATAACCTATTCTTTGCTCAAACTCCCTCACAGAACAGCTGCACCTACACTGAGATAACTTAACCATAATTGGACTCTCCTGCTCAGTCGCTCATTAAGGCATAACCTCCATGATGGGTCTTCTTTTCAAACCACTAATTGTCAAACTCCCTACATGAGTCTCAGTCTGCTGATCTGCACCAGCTGACATACATTTCAGTGGCACGCACCTGGCTACTGAGTCACCAGCCACATATTTGAGATGATCTATGATTGTTGGTGACCAGTATTCAGTAAATTGACCGAATAATTCCACGTAGTTTCAGAAGAAAAATCTTAACAATGTCTCAGTTTCTTTGCCAAATAGAAACCGAGATGCAGTTTTCAGTTATGAATCATCAACCAAATAGCAGGCTAAGTGACCCAAACATATCTGAACCAACCAGTGATCGTCTGACGCCAGGTGACCACAAACAAATACCACATTCCTGATTTTAAAGCATCCAGCTTTGAAAAAGGTCATGGGATCTTTGGTGCTGCAGTTGCATTTCAAGTCTCCGTGAATGAGTCCTTCCCATTGCTGTGCTGAAACACAGGCAGCACTCTTAACCAGTGACAGAAAGGGAGGGAGAGAGGAAGAGCGAAAGAGGAAGAGACAGCGCTCGCAGCATACAGAGAGAGGTAAAGGGGGAAAAAAACCAGTTTGAGTAGAGGGAGAAGAGTGTCACAGCAATGAGGAGGAGGAGGGACAGAGTGGCAGGAAAAAGGCAGGGAGAAACGCAGAGGGGGACGGACTGAGAGTAAGCGAAGGGGAGGGAGCACCAGAGACGGGAAAGTAGATGAGATGGAGAAGTAAAGAGGGAAAGTGAGGGAGCGCAACAAAACCCAAGAGGACAGACAGCTCAGCAAACCACCAGCTTTCCTCTCACAACTACAAAGATCCAGGCAGAGGGAGAAAGCTGAGCTCGTTAAGAGGGAGAGAATAAAACACCAGAAGTTTTTTTTTTTTTTTCATGTCTCCTTTTTTCCCACTCGGTTAAGAATCGCACTCTTCTCTGAGAAGGAAAGAGACAAAGGACGGGAGAGGACTAAAAGAGTTTCTGCAGCCTCCGCTTGTCCTAAAGGGGAAGATGGATTCAGACTCTGGAGAGCAAAGTGACGGAGACATCTCAGCAGGTAAGCCCCAGGAGTCATTTTACCGCCATGCAGGCAACACTTACAGTTACACACACTCATCTTTTGTAGCGTTTTACAAAGATTCAAAAAGTTCATCATCAGCTTTAAACACATCGTCAGACTCCCAAACTTCCTCTGAACCAGCGATGTATTCCCAAAGCAACCAAACCATTTGACATTTTCCTGATGTTGGAGAGAAGATGTGCTTTGATGCCGGTGGCAGGCACAGCGTCACCGAGTGTCTGCATGAAAGCTGCCTCAGTCACCACCAGGAACAGGCAAGCTCTGACACGTGCAGCCGGTTTGTTCATCAACACATGCACCCAGAGAGAGAGAGAGACTGCAGGCTCCCCGAACGCCCCGATCCTCCTGATGCATCGCAGGGTGCGAGAGAGGATGAAAGGCTTTTCCAGTGGATCCACAAATGTTGTTTCATAAAAAGGAGGAAAGTTTACGGTGTGAGCGCACAGGGCAAAAGTTTACCGCAATAATGAGGAGAGTTACACATTAAACACTCAGGCAGGGTTTTACTGCGGGCAGTTATCTGGATTGTGGATCTTTATAGAATTTAAAGCAAGAAGGGGGGAAGGGCGGGATGAAGCCAATTTAACACATTTTGAGTTAAATTGCAGGACTTGACATCTTCAACAAGTGAGGTGCTTCTCTCCTGTTTGTGTGCATGCAGCCAGACAAGGCTGTTGCTCAGCTCTGCTAGGAAAGAAGCCTTAGCTGTCTAATGATTTCCTTCTTTCATTCATTCCTTAATCATGTCGATGTGGCCTTTTCCATGGACAACATGGAGCTTTCTGTATTAATTATGCCCGGATGAACCATCTGTCTGTCCATCTGGACATTTGTCTGTCTTTCCAATTGGTCCATTTGAAAGGAGAAGGGAACCTGAATGTAAGAGGCTTTATTACAGCTTTATTCAGATCATAAGAAGAGAGTAATAATACAAGATGAGCACGGAAAATCACAACGTTCATGGATGAGTTTGTGGGTTGCGCCCTAAAGAAATGTGTTAAATTCAATCTACCAATGCACAACAAAATGTATGATGAGGATAGATGAAGAAGGCTTATTGTCATTGGAGGCAATGGAGAAAATAAATTCTGCAACCAAAGGCAATCCCACATCATTACTACTAGTGTTTGCTAACCCTACAGAGCAGCGTAGGGTAGAGTGAAGGAGCTAGCATAGCCAGCCTGCACTTCCTGACCTCAATCGTATTGAACACGATGCGATTGTGTATACCAAGTGATCAGCTTGGGCGTGCTGTTGGTGACAGAGATGCCAACAAAACCATATTAGCTGTCTGGTCACAATTACTGGTTGATCAGACACTGCTACCCTGCAGCAGTGTCTGATCAGGCTGCTGGCCAGCATGTGGAGGAGCACCAAGAAACTCCATGTGTATGAATGAATAATCCACAAAGGGGAAAATCAACAGGCTTTCCTGTGGAATATGACTTAGTAGCCTTGGAGCTAAAACGATTAATCGGATTAATTGTGATTAATCAGTATTGAACTAACTAATTTAGTGCTAGATTAATCATTAGCTGGAGTATACTGTTTATAAATAAACCCAAAAATGGTCATTTGCTGAAAGAACAACACACTCAAAGCAGGAATTAGCTCAAAACTGTGCAAAAAAATATATACATTTTATTTTAATATATAGTATTTAAAATAATAACAACCTTTGTTTGTGAATATGTTTTGTCCAAAACTCCTCAAATGCCATAGTTTTAGCTTCACCTGGTTCAAATTCTGTAAAAAACAAAATAAAATTATCTTATTAAGCACCTTTTGCTATCCAATTAGTAATTGGTTAATCCACAAAACAAAACAAAAAAACAATCAATCAACGTACCAGCCCTGTATTGATGCCAACTCAACCACAGAGGGCCGAACTTTTCACATGTTGATGTTAGAATTAAGTTTTAGCTGCCAGTGCTTCATTTGCTACAAATAATCAAGTTTATACTCCAGGAATGCGATGTTGTTGCATTTTAGGCAATAAAAAGATTAAAAAATGAGCTGAATTACTTGTTTTTTGAATCTTAATGTATTTCTAATATGGCATAGAAAAGGCTTCAATGAAAAATGTACAAAAAGTGTCACTTTTCTCATTCAATTAATCGATTAATAGTCAGAATAGTCGGAAAATTAATCAATAACTAAAATACTTGTTAGTTTTAGTCCTACTTAGACAAGATTCATTGTGGCAACAATACCAAAAAAACAAAAAACTTCCTTTGTTTTTTGTGCCAAGCATATTTTTAGTATGAATGTATGAAACGATAGTTCCAATTAATTTAATTTGCATAATTTTTCAGTGCTTAATAGCGTGGAGATTTTTTGTCACCTTCACTCCCCAGGTTTTAAAAACCTTCTGGAGCCAACCCTGCATCTGACAGGAACAACGTTTGTTAGTTAGCTTTGTTCCTCATGCTGAAAGGAACTGTGAAGGCCGGATATATTTGCAGATCGAGAGTCAGTGAGAGCCTGACTCATTCTCAGAAAGCATCATGTTTTGTTGCTGTGCTGCAGTTCCTGCTCCTGTGTTGCTATCAGTGGTGTGGCTCACTTTATCCCGCAGTGAAACCATGGTATTCTGGAAACAGGTTTATTTGGAATCTCTCTCACTCTCACACACTGCCACCATTTTTGATTTTTCCAGTGACGATGTGTGATTGATCTCTGCTTGATGCGCGCATACCCTGCTCCACAGCGTCAGTTGCATAAACACCGAGGGATTTTGTTTCAGGTGACCAGTCAGCCTTCAGCTCTGGCCTCAAGTTGCTGATAATTGCTGTGTGCGGAACATTTCTTTGTTGAGTTTATTTCACCCTCACTTTTCTGCTCGGGAGCCATAGATCACAGTTTACTTTCTCTGAATTTCACAAAAGTCATACTGCACTCACTGCACTTGGACATTGAGCCACTTATGAAGCTACTTTTACCTTAATCTCACACAGTTGTTTTAAACACAGAACATCAGCAGAGTTTTATGATGTTTGTGGAGAACATTTGGAAGGTGAAGTCATGACAGCGCTGTTGCTGACGAAAGGAAAATACGGTTCTAATCACCTGAGGGGGGAAGCTGGTGCGGCTACGCACGCCAAAACTGTAAATAAAGGTAGTCGACCGTGTGTTCTTCGCATTTTGTTGTATGTCAACATGAAACCTGCTAGGGAGTTCCAGCAGCACGGCACAGATCCACTTCCTCTGTCACAAGAAAGTGCTGGTTTGGCTGCAGTGCACCCCCAGCTCATAAAGCAGATAAAACCATGCTGGAACTAGTTCCAAATCATCTGAGCCATCAAAAAATACACCTGAGATTTTCAATCCGTGTGGGAATTTTTTTTTTTTTTTTAAATCTTTGTTTTTCGAGACCACACCAAATTGCAAATCAAAACACAGGCCTTATTCTTGAAATGCTCTATTCATGTCATACAGATAAATGCAAATCTAGCTTAAAGTCTACTGAGACGCCTGTGCAGCATAAACACGAACAGAAGGAAAGGCTTGTATGCTACAAGGCTTCTGCTTCCAAGCCAAATGTAAATGCTGCCATATGTTCAAAATGGTCTATAAATAAAGTGAACGTTTTCTCTCATCTAATTTATTTCAGATAGACTGTATCTCAAAGTCAGACAAGTCCTTCACGTGTTGCTCAGACGGAGAGAATTTTTTTTTTTAGGTACATATGCAAATGCCAGCATTAAATATTTCCAAATTCTGGTTCGAAGCTTATGGGAATCGGGTCCAGCATTTTTTAAAAACGACAGCGATTCCTGCTTTGTTTTCCAACTTACGTGTTTATACTAAGCAGTGACACAGCAGGAAGTAAGTACTGATGCAAATTCAGTTATTTTTCTAGGCATTTACAAAGAAAGACCACATCATTTACTTATTTCAATTGAAGCTAATGGAAAAACAAAAGCTTTCTAGTGAAGCATGAGCTAATGGTGAATATGAAAACATGCTAAGTTATTCAATATCTAACATCTGACTGATTGTTGTTTTTTTTTTTAAAAAGGCCCCAAAATTTTATTCTGTCTGTAATTTAGAGCACAAATAATAATAATAGTGCATCCTGTTTGTACTTCTAAGTCAGATTTTCACAGTTCCTAGTCAGAAAAATGCCAACAAAATCCCCTGAAGTCCAAAGTTAAGAAAGTCGGAGCTCATCATGAAATGGTTTGATGTCAAACATGGCTGAGTGACACAATGTAGCAAAAGTTGCTGGTATTTCTACTTAATGGTCCTTTTAATGGTTTGTATCCGTTTGGACCTGAGGTGCACAAAATGTTACAAATATATACTTGTATACATGTTCTTTTATGTCTTAAGATAATGAAATTAAGATAAATGATATGATTGGATTGAATTGCTAAAAGCACCACATTTTTTGTTTTTTTTAATAATGAGTTTTTTTTGTTGTTTCTTTTTAATCCAGAAATTTGTTGTTCACTCTGCAAACAAAGTCAGATGATTATTTCCAGTCTAGATGATCGTACGTTCTGGAGCAAAGCAAGCACAGTTTGGGAAAAAAACAAAAACAAACATATCTTAAAAAATGCCAATTTTATTGATGGGATCCTTCACTCTACAGCTGACCAATGTTCTGCAATGAGATGTTACCAAACCATTCACTGTAGCAAGTAACTTGTTAGCATTAAAAACAATTAGCATTAGAAACTGTTAGCATTGGGTATGATCTCTCCTTTGTTCATTTACTAGACGTTTGACATTACTTAATAACTAAATAGCAAATAGTTGTTAAGTTGTTCTTCACGTTTCAAACTAGCATCGAAACATTACAAGATGTTTTTAACATGTAAGGAGTGTAGAATTGGTGCGTCAATTAGCATTTAGCTCATTTGATGCTTGATGTCCATGTTAAGCAGATGATTGTTTGACTATTATCTCATCCCAACTTTTAGCTGAAATGTCTTTAGGAGTGAATTGTTATAGTAGCTAAAATTTACTTTTGGATTTCATTTAAATGTTTGTACAAGTCTTAGAATATTATCCCATTTGAGTTGGTTGGTTGAATTTTAAGTTTTTAAAAGACAAGTCTGAATTTCAAAACTTAAAAAGTACTAAATCTTAAATTAATAACAATCGAGACAAAGAAAAGAGTTTCAAAGTGTGCCAATAAGGCAGCGTGCTGTGTAGGAAGAGCACAAGCACTGAATTTCACTACAAAAATCTTACAGTTTTTTATTTCTTCTCAATCCCAGCTGGTTTCTTTCCCTTAATTATAATCACTCATCAAGCCTCTGTCTATATCAGTATCCATTGATAACTCTTTCTTTTCATTATACGGTCACAGTCTGATCTCCTGTTGGTCTGAAGCCCACGCAGACTAGACGCTGCAATTCACTGATCTACCAGATATCTCTAATGTCCGGTTTGTATGCCTCTGGAGTTGTTATATCATGTTGGTGGAGAGTGAATAATCAACCCACGGAGAAGTTTTGGTTGAGTCATCATGGTAATGCGACTCTTAACACCGAACCCCAATCAGCCATCTGCAGAACTATTTCCAGCGTTTTGTTTTTCTGCCCATTTTTCCAGGGAAGATGGTGTTGATGAAAAGCTTGGCTGCTGTAATAATAGATCACAGATCTATTATTACGCAAACTCGTACCAGCAGATGTTTCTGATGGTGCAGCTAAAGTTTAATTTTCAACTCTCACATGTTTACAGACCCACAAACAGCAGCTTTACCAGAAACGAGTCATACCGCTTGAACTTTGCCACATTTTGTCACATGACAACCACAAACGTTTAACTGGATTCTCTGTGACTGGTCAACACGCTCAGCAATGAGTTAAAGTGGAAGGAAAAGGACGTGCGGTCTTCTCATTTTCTAAAAATAAAAATCACAAAAGTTGACGTTTGCATTTAGCCTATTTGTCTCTGGTTGCCCATGATTTTAAATACACGTATCAGTTACTTTTACATGTTGACTTGTTAATAATGAACCCACCTCGTTCACTGCATGATGAGTGAAGAAGAAGAAGAAAAAAACAGATTTTTGTAGTGAAATTCAGTGTGTAACTTAATCTTACCAAATGCAACAAAAAACATATTAGTAGCATAACACAGTGGTGGCAGCATCATGCTATGGAGGTCCATTTCTTTAGCAGAGACGAGATTAAAACAGAGCATTTATAAAATACATTTGTTAGAAGCTGTGAAAAAAATAGATTGGGGTGAAATGGGTTTAACTCTCACAATGTTCTAGACTTATTTTAGACATAAATCCACTAGATAATCTGTAAAACTTTCTTCTACTTTGTAACCATGCATTTGTTTTGTTGGCCTATCACATCGCACACTCCTTCAGTGAGAGACGACTGCCACATTTTAAAAACACAAAGGAGCGTAGCCGCAGATCCTTCCTCCCAGCAGCTGCTGGATATGGAGTCACTTATTAAGCGACTTTCGCCTGAACCTCACAAGGTTGTTTTGAATACAGAATGTCAGAAGTGGGTTGCACCCAACAAAATCAATACGTATTTACATTTAATTTTGTATTTTATACATCTATGTTGGCATTTGTACATCATCTACTCTGTTATTACTCATTTTTAAACAATATTTCCATTGTTATTGCACATCTGTGTTTCTGCACTGATACAGTCCATTGTAAATAGTTTGTATCTTGTTTTTTTCAACACACATAATGCACATTATGTGATCAGTAGCACATCCCTTGGATGGCGAGTCCGATATTCCTATTTCTAATAACTGTCCAGTATTTTCTGTCGTACTTTTGTTCATTATATTATTATTCGTAGTAGTATTGTTGTTGTTGTTGTTGTTTGACATTAAGGTTTTTGTGAACCTTACCGTTTATTGTTGTTGTTCACTTTTGCAGGACAGTGAAGGCTGCTTCATCCCCCCAAAAAATACATTGAACCTTATAGTTGTGACACTAAAGGGTTCACTTTTATGAAGCACTGTATTACGCTATTTATTGCCATCAATCTATTTCTGTCGAAACATGCCATGTACACCGCAGCGTCTGCTTTGTAATGGCCCTGTTGGCCAAATGTTTCGCACACAGAGGCAGCTAGCTTAAGTCAGCCTGCAGTCACTGCAACACGTACATATATGAACATCCACACTCTGTTCTCAGCCCTCCAGTCTTGATCGCCACAAACGCATGCAACCCTGACTCTCCCCTCCTCTGCCTTTAATCTGGCCCACAGATGCAGTCTGCACAAAACCAGCTGCACACACACACACACACACACACACCCTACACACAGGTTCAGGACACCAAGAGCTGGGTCTGGAAAAATATAACACTAACTGAGGAGAGGAAAGAAAGGAGGGAGTTTAGCTGTAAGTGGAAAAGACGACTCAGGAGAAAGTTTTCCAATCGCTGCTGCAGAAAACTATTCCTACAACTCCCAGGTCACTGCTAGAACATTTTCCCCTTGTGTGCAGATGCATTTGCTGACACTATAATTCAGTGGCATTTTATAGGGATAGTGGGACATTGTGAGAAGGGATTAGTCCCCCCTCCCACGGCAGAGCTGTTATTAAAAACTGATATTAAATTGTGTGTGTTATGATCTGTGTGTGTCAATGGAGAGTTGGGCTCCATCTGACGTCTTGTCTTAAACATTTGCTCTGATGCAAAAAGTGTGAGATGTGATGCTTTATGTTTTCACGTTGCTCAAAAATAGTTCTCTTCAGCTTTCAGTGTCAGCTTGGTGACGTGTTTGTGGAAAGGCACCGCCATCTGGGTTTCGTCTTCACTACCTTTTCCTAAAATACACGCGTACTACAGCATATCCAGATGGTATTAAGCTGAAATTGCTCTCCGCAGAAGGAGCTAAAGTGTGTTTCAGGAAACAAGGTGAGGGAGGAGGCTAGTTGTACGCACAGCTTTTCACACTTCGCTCTGGCACAGCTGAGGCGAAGTGTGCTGATTGTAGCATTTTTAAGGCTGTGGCGGGAAAAAGTGGAATAACTATGAACAACCAGTTCAGCAGTACGTCAAATGAAAGCGCTTTGTTCCTGGGAGTTCTGAACACTTTATCAAAAAAGTTCCCCACATGGGGGCCAGGAATTAGATTAACTCTTGCAATAATTAGGCTTAGGTCAGAGCAACAAAAAAAAGCATTAGAAGAAAGAACGCAGTCAGAACACAAAAGCAGAAATGTGCATCTGGGTATTTATGTGAGTGTGAGCAAACCACAGTTATTTCCTGGTCATTAGTTAGGGGTAAAAGTTGGGTGTAGAGAGCTTTGGCTTTTACACTACGCCGTGTCAAGCAGGCTGAGCTCCTTAAAGGCCAAAGCTCACAGCATTTCCAATTTTATGACTCCAATCAAAGCGAGAGCAACCTTTTAATTTAGGCGCACAGGCAGCTGAAGCCCTGCCCCATTTCTGGGTTAACCTTTGCCTTCTTAACATTTGTAACTGGGTGTGCTTTGGGGATTACTTCAATCTGTTTGCTACTGTCCTGTTTGTCTTTAAATAAACATGTGGCATCAAACGGCACAGATTATAGGTCAAGAATCCTGGAAACATCTTTCTTGTTGGAGAGACGGTTATGGGGCGACGTATAAATCAGTCAGTGGTCGAGGCAGCATTTCTCATTCGTGTAAAAACCCAGTTAAAACTCAAACAAACCAGGAAGAGGAAGGTCTGAGGAAAGATGTCGGTGCTTGTTGCATCTGTGAACCCTGGCGTGTTGTTCGTGTGCACAACTCTGTGGAACGATGAGTTGCCACAGAGACTTGGCCACGGGTCGCTGAAGGAGAGGCTTACTAAGGGGTCCATAAAAAATTAAATAAATAAAAATTTTGAAAAATGCTTGCTTCTTTGCCACTCTGCATTGTGGATGTGGTAGGAAATGGACAGAGAGGGAGAGACAGACAAAGAAAGACACTACAGCCAGCTCCTCATGCAGCTGCAGATGGATGTTGGCGACAGTGTTTCAGGTGCAGGTTTGTCTCTGAAGTAACAGACATAGACAGTCTAAATATGGACATCCTGTCTCTTACATCAACACCTTCTTTGTTCTCTCTAGGATCCCGTCACAATATCTTGCAAAAATTTAGAAAATTAAGAAGTCTTTGGTTGCATTCATTCCCTTTAATGACAGCGAAGTTAGAAAATTCTTCCCAAATGTCTTCCCTTTCTTTTCTCCCACTTTCACGGGATAGCTTCTATCAACTTCTTGACTGAAAGCTGTGAAATTAAAACGTACATACTGCCCGCTTCGCTCATTTTCCCACATTTTTCTTTTTCTCAATAAAACGCGCAGCTTCCTTCATTCGGATGAAAAACACAGAAGAAACTTTGAGTTCGGGACTCGGGGGGCCGCAAGACCGTTTTGACTTTATTATCATCTTCTGTATTTTATTTTGCTCTGGTTTCACGGTCTGTCATTATGACTCTCTCTGTCGCACAAACAGACACACACTGGTGACCGTCTTTCTATAAATAGAGAGGAGCTCTTTTATGAATCAAATAAATTCTGGGGAAGCGCTGCGGCTTGGTTCTTTGCTCAGCTGCATATCCAAATCGTTGCGTGTCTGCAATCCAAACAGCAAATGTAGCGAAGGAAGGAAGGAAAAAAACAAAGATGGAAAGAAAAGAAGCAAGAAAGAAAGGAAGAAAAATGTGTGGCGGAAGTTGACGTTGCACAGAAGGAAATCTGTCATTTTCTCATTTGGAAGCCTCGAGTATTTTTGGCTTCCACCAACACCCACATAACAGGAGTAGTTTTCCAGAGACGCTCCCAGAGGAGGGAAACTGAGAAGCGGCCTCGCCTCCAGCCAGTTCACAGGCCCAGCTAACCAGCTAATTGTTGGCCTGACTCCGTTCGCTAGGCGAACAATAGCGCACAGGAGGGAACTACATCTGCCGAAGACATCAGCTGCACAGGGTCAGAGTGTCGCATTCTCTCAGGGCCCTGCGGTCCAGTACTTGTGCCCTCTCCGGATGTCCTGGATACCACTTGTTGACGTCATCAGCTTCTCTTGCATTCACAAAAAGAAAGGTGCAGCTCTAATCGCCGCGGCGTCTCTCATTCCCTCTCTCGCTCCTCTCGCGGACGCATCAGGCCTTTGGCACATTAATCAATCAAACGTCTATTGCCTCTTCCTCCTTTCGCCTCGTCTCTCAGGCTCAGCTCTTTAGGGACATGGCCATTAAAACTGAGAGACAAAGAACGAGATGAGGTATGAAGCATTGAATAAGGCTGAGCGGTGGCCAAAGGCAATCTGCTCTGTGTCCTTCCTGATTCAGAGAAGTTCCTAAGTGACTTCACCGCCGGTCTGTTCCTCACAGAAGAGACATTTAGACCATTCCCTAGACAAATAGAGCTATTCTTTCAAACCTTGTCTTATAGTGCGAGACTTGTCTGTTACAGGTGCATTCATCTACAAGCTTCTTAGGTCTGTGGCTCTGGCTGACAACTCTTGTACCACTTTTAAATTGTTCTTGTGGCAGCATTTTGGCTGATCGGTAGAGAACAGAATAATTGTCATCAGAAAGGATATAATGATGCTGACTGAGATTACTGTAAATTTTAGACGTTTCCATACAGAAACCCTGATGTGCTTTGAAGTAATTTGAGAACTCCCAAATGACGACGAGATGACTGTGAGTTTCTTAACAACTCATTTTTCGTTAAATACGAGGACAACTGAGGATGAAGTTTACATTTTCCAAATTCCAGCCAACAACTAAAAAGCAGCAGGAAGGCTGAGACCAGTGGTGCCTAAAGCTGGTCCTGGAGGTCCGGCATCCTGCATGTTTTAGTTCTCTCCCTGGTTTAACACACCTGGATGAAATGATGGCTCCTTAGATGACCTAAGAAGAGCATTGACATGCTGAAAAGGTTGTTGCTACCACCAGGGAGAGAACTAAACCATGCAGGATGCCGGCCCCCGAGGACCCACTTTGGGCACCTCTGTTTTAGACGAATGTGTTCAACTCCCATCATCATATAAGTGAATTTTTCAGCGCAACCAACCTTCGTTGGTAATTCCAACATCTGTAAAATCAATGCCCTCATGTGTCGAAGCAGTTCTAGCACTGGGTAAAGGCTCAGCAACTTACAACATGTTGCTTTTCCTCTGTTTTTCTGAACATCTAGAGACACTGTGTTGCTGAAACATCGTCTTTTGCGGAGATGAAATTGGAGTCTAGATGTGAAAACAGCAGAAGGGACAGTTTGTTCCTTCTGCTGCTCCAGACATTCTAGATGTCAGATTTTAGAAATGCGTCGTATTTGCAGCCGCTCCAAACACGGCCTTAAGGTTTCAGCTCTACATAAACAAGCCTGTAACAAAGATATCAGCAGATCTTGTTCAACAACGCCTGAGGCAATGTGTTTTTTTTTTTTTTTGCAGCTGACCCATGCAATTAAAATATCAAGCTTGTTTTGAAAAGTAATTTTTATCACTACATTTTAATGGAAGAAGGAAATGAAACTTATTCACTTCTCAAATTCTGCCAAAAGTGAGTGAAGACGTCACCGTTGTAACTTTTTTTTGGCATTTCTGCGCCAGAGAATTTGGTTCTGAGAACAAACCGCATCGCTGTCAAATAACTGAGTATGCAAGTTGTTTGCAAAAACTATAGGAAACGTATTCACAATTTCAGTGGTTTAAAATGCACATTAGAGATTAAAAAGCACCATCATCTTTTGCCAGCACCTTGATTCAAAACTATTAGCCAGACAGTCAAAACCATGTAAAATAGATATTAATTGAAAAAATAATAATTTGTCCTTTTATTCACACTGTATTAGAAAAAGGCATGTCGAGAATTATTGATACCTTAATTCTAATCAATAGAAAAACATTTTTTGACACCAAACTGATCAGACGTTTTATAATTGCTCAGCAGGTTTTTACATGTTTACTTTTAAAGGTGATCTGTAAGTTATTAAGGATGGAAGGGCTCCTTGCCATCACCCTAATCTTTAGCATCCTCCACCGATTCGCCATCAGATTTAAGTCATGTAAATGTTACATACTGTGACAAAATTACTTTAAGCATAAATATGAGCAATTTTATTCACTTACTGTCTCGTTCATTTCTGTTCTTTGTCCTCAAGTTACTGATGTTTTCATTGTGTAATCGCTGCATTTTATTTTTTGCCTCCTACAGTTTCCACAAATAAAAAGTAGGCTAAGCAGAGAGAGTATCACCTGCATAAAAGTAAAACACAGCAAAAAAAAAAAGCATCACTTTGTCTTTTTGTGTGAGAAAGTGACTCCTAAGGTTTTAAACCCACTGAGGCGTCTTCCGCCTTCACGTTCCTGCTTCAGCAAGAAACTCTAAATGATCTACATCTATAAAGCTGCTGACTTGAAAGTCCATGACCCCACTTCATTCAGGTACCAGTCATCGAGATATTCAAACCGAGTTATTTATTAACCTTGAAGCTCCGACTGCTCCCCTTCATCTTGAGCAGCTGTTAATGACATCTTCCAGCTCAGGCCTGGCCTTTGCAGACTGCCGCGTGGTCAGACTACGCATCGTTGAAGAACACGTGCTGCAACGCTACATTGTCCCTGTGGTCCTTCTGCTGTTTGATGTTACATCTTTCTCAATTGCAATCACTTACTTCCATCCAGAAACAAACACACACATGCAATATAACAGACTGCGATTGTGCAGGGGCGGCATGTCTGAGTCATCCGTGTCGTGTTGTGGGAGTCAAAAATACATTTTCATGGTGCAGATCCAAAGTGAGAAGACAAAAATGACTACAAGACACTGCATTTCATCTGGTGTTTTATTTTCCCCCTTCCCCATCACATATGAAAGTCGGTATATAATTTACAGTGTTTGCCATCTATTTGTGTTCCCCAGAAAAGGCAGAAGAAGAGTGAAGCTCTTGAGTCTTGGACCCAAAAATAAAAGCCTTTCCTCCAGTGCTACCAGCTGGCACAGGCCGCCTCCTCTGCTCCCTTCCTAAATCCACTGGCCTCTCAGGCCTGTTTAGCACTTTTCCCAGCAAGCTATTAAACCCCCGTTTAAGTCTTGCCGAGTGACCCACTCCATTGTTGTGCTCAAGCCTTGTAAATCCAGTCAGAGAGGCTCTGCTGCAGCTCCTTATATTCAACCAAAGGCAAACCAGAGAGCCAAGGCAATGCAGGAGGAAGTTCAGCTGTCAGCCCTGCTCACTCCTGTTCTGTGAGGAGCTCTTTCCCCTGTTGGCTTTCATGACTTGTTGAAGTTGTATTTGTGCTCTGTGTATGTAAACTTCACAAATAATAGCCTTTTTTTTTTTTTTAAATCGCGGTCCAAACACGAGTTTCTTACTTGTATGTGAAACGTAAATTCTAAAGGTCGACTTTATGACACACCTGGAGGCCCACAGGAAATTAAGGAAATTGCAAGAAACGGAAAAAATTGTCTGGAGAAATTATAGCCGAATCAGCCTCTACGGGGTTCAAAGTGTGCCCTGGTATCCACTCGCTTTAGAGCCGCGCATTCACAAAACAGGGCTGCCTGTGAATGGAAAATGGGTTGCAGATGGAAAGAAAATGACCAGCCAAAACTTTTGATGGCAATAAATGGGTTTTGGAGAAGTGTTGCAGAAATCAACAGCTTTTTTTTGTTGTTGTTTGTTGCCGTCAAACGAGTACTCTTCTTCCTTCCTGCAAAAACAGGCCGTCTGTCAGCAGCCTTTATTGTTTGGCTGTTTGAAGTAACAATTTTTGGAAAGAGCAATAAGTGCAAAGCTATTGTGAGGAAAAGTAAATAATTTTAGGTATTGTAACTCCCTCCAAGCAGAAAACGGACACAAGGCGTTCTTCGTTGTTACTGGCGTTTAATAACTATGCCGTGAGAACTGTACAAACACAAAATACGTATTTACAGAAACACGTTCACTTAGAGAATAGACAACTATTAGACACAAATTAAAATACAAAAAAATGCGTACCTCATTGGCCGCTTCAACCTGAAAGGGTTAATACAAAAAACTCCGTGTAACGTCTTCTTGCAATCAGCTACACGAGCCTTAATGCCTCACCGAAACCTCTCCATCAACTAACAGCAAAAAAGAAGCATGCTGCCTTACACAGAGTGTTGCGTGTCACTATAAAATGTGCCGGAACGAAACAACACATTAAACATTGGTTCCGCTTCGGAACCATTTGCACACTTTGTAATAAATATAAGTATTTTACATCACTTTAACTTATCTACACCAACTTAGAATCCTGAAATTAACCCAAACTGTATAAACTGCTGCTGATGGCAGCCACAGGTATAGCCATATGAAATGAATGTCCATGGACCTATGTCTCTATCTGTACGCAGATAATAATGTTCAGTGTTGGATGAAAATGAGTGTTTTGCACCTGTCCTGGTACCACATTGTGTTCATACTCGACACATGTTATCAGCAACAACCTCAAACAGGTTTTGAGTGTATGAATCTGTGTTTGCATTACTCATATTTTTCTTTTTCAATGTCGCCGTCTAGGAACAGTAGTCCTTTTAATGGGGCAAAACGAGTTTGTCCATGTCGACCTTATGATTGTAAGGTTGAGTTGGGGCCCAACCTGGACAGGTCACCAGAACGGGACACGGAACAGACACAAGAGAAACCGGCAATTGCCACACGCCCTCAACTCAGGGCAATTTAGAATCTCCTTTTCACCAAATACGCTTGTTTTGGACTGTAGGAGGAAACCCGAGTCCTCAGAGAAAACCCACACAAATCATTGGGAGATTATGGAGACTCCTCACAGAAAGCCCCCAGATGGAACTGGACCCACATTACTGTGAGGGAACCAACAAAAAGAAAAAAATAAGTCTATATAATATAAATCAATTTATTATAGTGGTAAAGCCGACTTTAGATGACAATTGCAGATGCAGATTTTGTCATTTTGGTGACCGCAGTCAAACTTCAACTTTCCTTCTTCTTCACTATTTTCATCTGCCTTTTTGTCCGAGACATACTTGTTGCTTATCGTTGCGTGGCAGAGAACGACACGTCTCAGAGTTGGACTTGAGTTACACTTAAGTACCAAAAACAAAGTCTTCAGATTGGAGTCAGAATGTGAGGCTGTGGTTTACAGACCATCACCCATAATTAGCGGTGAAGGTAAACCATTTGTAAGCCACAGACCACATGTCTGACAGAGCAGTGCTGAGTCTTCTATGTGAGGGTGCGTTTGATTTATTACCCGGGAACTTTTTTTTCAGAATGCAGGCGATTAATTGCTCATATGTTCACCGTTGTTCTGACAGTCAGTAAAAATATTAACGCGTCTCCATCAGGTTTGTTGTTGTTGCTCGGCTAGCATCGTTAAAAAGACACATCTGGCTTTCCCAAATGAAAGCACTCCCTGTTCTATCCAGATAGTTTACTTTCTTAATGGTGGCCTTAGTTCTCACATGTGCACCACTTCTACATTATAACCAGGACTGTAACTCAAATGTAGCAGCACTTAACTAATGATAGCCTTATTTAATCCCATGCTAAACTGTGCTGTTTGCACTAATGAAGATTTCTGATACTTTCCCCTTAAAAGAAAATACCATGAAATTCACATGTGGTTCCCATGTTCCACATGTGATAAAGTATTTTGTTCATGTGATCCATGGTTTATTCAACATGGGATCACGTGTGTCATATTTAAACTGCTTTAATTAAATTGATGCGTTTTTTTATATTATAAGCCATTCAACGCCTCCCATTTCGATCCTTGTGACATGTTAGGTTGTATTTTAAGCAGAGTTGGGCTTCTGGAGATATTTTTTTTCTAATTTACATGACAACTAATTCGAATCATGCATGCTCAATTATTAGGTAAAAATATTTTGCAAAGCAGGCACTTTTTTACGTCGGTGACAGAAATATCATCAAATCCGCCACAAGGTGCAGAGACCAACCCTATTTTCTCCTACGTCCCTCCAGACGCCATCATCCACCCGTTCCTAAAATATTCCAGATATCCTGACAGATACTCATTCTCTTCATGACGACGGCTGTAAATATTCAGCTGCCCTGAACGTGCTTCTTTCTGCCGTTGAGGCATGAAGCAAAGCACACCCAAAATAACTTGCATTCACAGGCTTACAGGGCCGTCTCAGTCAGACTTGTGTGCTCTGCTGCGATCCGGCGGATAATTCCCCCCTGGCTTTGACTCAGTGAAGGCCAGCCGCGCTCCTCTGCGTTAGCCACCGGCCCCCGCTGACGGCTCACTCTTCTGGTTACTCTGGAATGAGACCAAGATAAGCCTTGGGATCCGAGCTCCATATCGCGGTCAGTCTACTAAAGAAAATGTCCAGATCAGTAACTGACTTGATGTTTATTTTTGCAACACATTCAAATCTAATAAGGTGTCAAAATCAACTTTGCTAAGGCTGTTTTTTTTTATGAATAATTGAGTGATCCTCATTTTTTTAAAGGTAAAAGGTAATTTTATTTACATAGCACATTTTCAGCACCAAGGCCATACAAAGTGCTTTACAGGAATTAAAAGGAAATACAAACAAAATAACAAACCAAAGAAAAAAGCAAAAGAAGAAAAAACTAATAATGTTGATCCAAAGTAAATAAACTAGATACTCCTGTTCAGGGTTGGTAGATAAGTATAAGTTAGTAAGTATCCTCTGGTCTAATTCCTTTTCTGGGTTGGGAGGATAGGAGTCTAAAAAGTAGTTGCTGAGGTAATTGTTCTGGATTGTAAGTTTTAATCCCTGTTCTGGGTTGATAAATGAGTGCAGGTATTCTCTGGACTTTCTAAATGTGCTCCGAATTTGTAAAAGTAATGAGTTTCTAAGTAATAATAAAAACTAAATGTTCCTGTTCTGGAAGAATTTTTTCTGAATTAAAAAAATCCAGAAAAAATTCTAATTCCTTTTCTTTTTACTCAATACAAATTTGATGTATTCTTTGCCGATTCTTTTCATCATAGAAAGATTGAATCCAATAATAAAACGACATGAGGAAAAGCCATGGCTCAGATATGGAATTTTGATGTAGAGAAATGTGAAGTAGTCATTATTTCACTTAGGAAATTGTGATTCAAGTCTCAGAATTCAACTCCTGAGAGAGTCAAAGTTAATCTTTATCTCATTAATCAATCGATAGAGGCAAGTCATTATGCATAAGCCACAGAGAGCAGCTCTGACAGGTGGTTTGCATATTTTCCCTTAAAATGGTACGTTTGATTTATTAGCCATGGGACGTTCCTGGATGTGGCTTATTAATAACTCATAACTATTTAATTATGTTAGTTGTAGATTTAAAGTCATGAGCTCATGGATTTCTCTCAAGCCTAACTCTTAAATATCTTAACTCAGGTCTTTTCAAAGCTTAGTGTGTCTTTGACATTTCATTCTTTCGCTGCTCAGCTGGCGTCAGTTAAACAGAGTCACTTCTTGAACAGAAATAACCCTTTCTGTTCAGTGCATTGCAACAACAACACGCTTTCATTCTCGCACTACTTTTTGTACTTATTTTGTAACTTGTAATAAGTTGCTCTTATTGTGTACTTTATACACAAGGCTTTCAAATAAGCTTGTAAACCCTACGACACAGAACGTTCTTAAGAAAAGGCTCCGACTCTAAACATCCGGCCAATTTGAACACACTGACTAAAAAGTGCCAGCTACTGTATGTTATTACAAATACATTTACAGATTCTCCGTAGAACAAATGTCATCTCATTGTTGCCATTTTACTTTCTACATAAATGTTTATTTACGTTTCTAATGGGCTAAATATAATTTCTTACACCATCCATCCATCATCTTTACCCGTTTATTGTTGCAGGGTCACAGCTTTTCTTTATTCCTTAGTGATTTAACAAGTCACATCTACACAAATTAAAAGACCGCTGTACAATTGCACGATTTTAATTTGTGCCCCATAGCAATAAATTGCTAAAGACAGACAAGATGGCATGCATCCAGTGAGAGAATGTTTATCTAAGTCATCAGAGAAATGAGACCTGACTTGTTTTTGGAAAATGGATTTGTGAGCTTCTCTGTATACCTGCAGTATTTTCTGCTCAGTTTGGGGGAAACAGGAGAAGTGTTTTTTTTTTTTTTTGTTCGAGTTGCTGCGCACAAGGGCTCAAATGAGAACATTGCATTACTTATTCGATAAAAATAAAAACTACTCCATCCACAAAAACTTTCAATTATTTATCTTTCCTACTAAACATAAAAAATGCGTAGGCTTGTTTAAACATGCTGCTGTTGCCTCACACATGGATCATTTTTTCTTGGCAGTAAGCTCAACATCTAATCTCAGTCGCATCCTGGACCTCATCATTCATGACAAATCTAAGACCCTCTTTTTGATACACTGCGAGTGTTTCTGGCCAACATGGAAATGAGCCGTCCAGTTGGACGCTTTCTGCCAAAAGACACCTTTAGCAGAGCTGGCTTGGCTATTCTCCAGGTTCCACACTGGATGCATGTTCTGATGCAACGCAGCAGAAAATGTTGACTCAGGCCTCTAAAAACATCAGGCGGGACAAAGAGAGACTGTCTGGTCAACAGCCACGGGCAGAGAACAGCAAGCACCTTGCTAATCCTCATGTTAAAGCAAACTTCACAAACTCCCACAGCACTCGTGTGTAACCGCTTTGATGGGGCCAACGCTTGTGCAACGGCCCCAATATCAGCGGTTTGTTTCCCAGCAGCGTATTCCCACATGCCACATAGAGCGCCTACTTTATTTTAACACTTCAGGACAAGCGAGGCAGTAAAAATAACGAGCAGGTAGCAGAGACAGTACAGGAGAGGGATGAGGACGAGGAACAGGGCGGACAGTTTTCTCTCCTGACAGCTTGGACTCTTCTCTAACTCCTTCTGACACTCTGGTTCATGCATGTCGTTCATCACAGCCTCTGGGTGACAGGCTGTATGCGAGTGTGTGTGTGTGGGGGCGTGTGTGTGTGTGTGTGTGAGAGAAAGCTTGGACATCTCAGCGTCTTCATGTGCACTTTCGGGAATCATCCACCCTCGTTCGCTCTGTATCTTTAGCCAGACTCTGAATCACCCGCCTCGTCAGAGGCCTGTTTATAGCCTCGCAGAAGCAGAAACAGAAACAAACTTTCTCTGCAGTCATTATCTCAATCTGTGTTGATTGTAATAATCAGGGATCTCTCTAATGAACAAAAGATGAATGCACTTAGAGAGCGAGTGGTTTCACAAATTGGTAAGTTTCATATCCAGAGCAACTCTGCAACCACGGGGTACGTCAGCAGGATGTCACCTTTATCGGTGCGTCCTTTTGGGTTTCTGAATATCAGAGGCTCGCTGGAACAAAGAGCCGCTTGATAGAAACGGGAAATGACAGTGACAAAGAAAGCCTGTTGATGAGCGGCACAGATCTGACTAATAAAAACCAGTTACACTCACTGATGCTGCTATTCAAATATCATGGAAACTAGCATGCACTTGTTGTGATATTCACGTAGATATATATTTTTTAGCCCATGCTGCGCTGTCACTATTCCTTACATGAAGAGCAGTGAGAAGGAGAAAGTTTCAGTAATTTGTTTAAAAGTGTTGAAGGTGTCCTGCTGGAATCATTTCTGTAATGAAATTATGTCTTTTTTAATTAGATTTTACAGAAAAGGAAGCGAAGAACCAGGTAAATCTAATTTCTCGGCTGATTTGATAGCTGCTGAAAAGTATTTTTGGTGCACATACATATAAAGACATAGTTGGAAAAAATAGCTGTTGTGGTGTAGTGATTAAACAAATAGCTGAAATATAATGAGTTTTGGTAATTACCTTTTAAAACTGAGCAGATGAAATGGCCACAGAAATATTTAAACATAAAACACTTAAGAGTTTGATGAAATGTGTTAAAGCATTATTCGACATGGCAATAATTACTAGTTCTCCTGAAAAAAAAGTGAAAAAAAAAATGTGAAAATCCATCACCAATCTGTGTAACTCCCTCAGAATCAAGTAAAAACCCTGAAACTATCAGTTTTATTCCTCACATCCCTCATATTCATATTAAATGTTGTTTAAATGTGAAAAGAAATATTTATTCCTGGGTATCAAATTTCTCAGAAATGGTCTAAAAACTCCTAAAGGTAGGACAACTTCAGAGTGGCAGCTTCAAACCCACCAAGCAACATTGCAAACTCATTTAAATGAAGATCTCTGCTGGTGTTGTCCAAACAGATCAAACATCTGGATGAATGATTCTCCCCAGAACAAACCGTGCAGCTTTGATCGGCCAACCTAAAATATAACCACTGGAAACTGAAAGTCTGGGGCATGATGCCACTGAAATGGGGCATGAACTCAAAACACTACGCAGGCATCCAACAACTGGTTTATGTCTCTCCCAGCCACCAAATGTGGGTTCATCATTAGCCCAGTTAATGTTTTTGGTTAAGAGCACCAGATCTGTCAAAGGAGTGGGAGGGGCGTCGTTGTGGTGGTGCTGGGGGAGCGGATCGGACGGTGAACGACTGTAAACAAAGGAATTTGCCTTATTTGTTGTTAAATGTCATGGTGGGCTAATTGTATTTCACGAAATGTCATTTAGCTTCAGACCAACAGATGAAATGTCACTTCTCTACATTCATGTGAAATGCCACGGATTAGGTTTCTCCCTGATGTGGGGGAAAAGGGGCTCCATTCAACCTCTGCTCTGTGTTTGTATTGCGACAGCAAACAAGCAGAGGATGTGAATTTAAAACATTTAAAATATCCATCTGGTAGAAACAAAACGCAGCGACAACAAATCCCGTGTTGCTCCTTGAATTTGGCCTCCTCCTCTCCCTGTCTTTAGAGGAACATGTGGAGGAGGAAGAGGAGGCTGGTGATGTGCCCGTGGAGCAGGAGAGAAAAGTGAAGCCTCTCTCCTCACCTTTAATCATAAAGGAAGCTATCCGGTGTGTAATTTGAAGTTGGGTGGCACCTAAATAAAGCCCCGCTCCTCACATTCACACAGACACGTGCCAGCCTGCCGCTGGATAACCGAACACAGAGCCTTTCATGTTCTCCTCTACAGGACAAATTGTGGATCCAAATGGGGGATATTTTTCCAGACTTTTTAAAGACTCCTATCAGAAGACAGCTGTTTGATGTGATCCAGAGCCGACAGCGAATCCTCCCAAAGGCGGCGGCCTGCTCCAGGGAGGCCGCCGCCCTGCTGCAGAATTAGGCTGCACCTCCTTTTGTGTGCTCATGTTTCTAATTTGTTTTGTTTCATATGAGCTTTATTCACTGCGACATAAACAGATGTTTACCTGACTTTTGTCCGTTGTTCATGAATGGGTTGTATTTTGCTGCCATATTTACTGAAACTACCTCAACTGCATCCAGCTGCATAAATGCACAACAATAAATTCAGAGAACATAGTTTTACATCTGCTTTGCTTCGTTAAAATAAAATAGCGCATACTTTTGGGGGGTTATGAATGTAAGGTCAAAGAAACGTTTGGAAATGTTTTTTTTTTTTTTAAAAAAGGTCAACAGAGTTTCAAAAGCTAGTTTATCCAGATGGACTTCAGCTGGTTTATGCAAACACACTGAACACCACAGAGATTAGTCAAAGCTCATACTATAAACACATACAGGGATGCACTCTGTGTTTTGTTTACAGCATCACGATAAAACTTCAAAGACTCTCTGTTCTCAAGATAAAAAGAAAAAGACAAGACTGCCAGGTACTTTCTAGAACCTACAGGCAGCTTTCTTAAACAGCTTGTTGGTTTCTGGTACTTTTTGATAATTAGCAATACAAAGTAATTTCCTAGGAGATTCAACTTACTTTCCCAGAACTTACAAGGTGCTGCTTGGAAATGACCACTTTCAGAGACAAGAGGGTGTTTGCTTTACATGCATCCTGTACCAGTAACCTGAAATATTCAGGTTGGCTAAAAGGACTTGCAGGGTATTTTTCTCAATTTATAGTCCACTAACATAAAGAGTACTCTCCAGAACGTGAAAGTCTCTTTCTTGAATACTCACATATTTTCAGGTTTTTCTGGAAATAAAATAAAGAAATAAATATGATAATCTTTCTTGGAGCTTGAGCAAACATACTTGGCAGTTTTGTGAACCTATAGGTTTTGCAGAAGTATCCTTGATGTTCCAGAAAATGAACTTAGAAGGACTGGAAGATTACCATCCAGGTCCAAGGACGTATTCACAAAGTCTCAGGAAGTAACTTGCCAGCCTGTGACAGAAACATGTAATTTTCTTGGAAAGTAAAGTATCCCTTAAGTACTCCTTAAACACAGTGTGAATTATTTTGGTAATCTGAAGTAAGCATGTAATTATGTGTCATTTTCAAAGTGCAAATAAGTTGCCTCACCATGCAGTACTCTGTAAAAAGGAGTAAGCACCCTGTAAGGCAAGCTCTGATAAATGACCGGTTAGCATTATGAAAGCACATGCTTTGGAAAAGCAATATTTCACCAATATCTTCAGCTGTTTTTTGATATTGCTGTGAAACTTTGAATTACCTCCTCATCTCACATCCTGCTCTCTGTTGCCTTTGTCTTCCTTCAGGACAGGAGAGCTTTAACTCTCGCTCCCTGGCCATGCAAGCCCAAAAGAAGATCCTGAGCAAGATGGCGACCATGGCGGTGGCCAACATGCTTACAGACGACACCAGCAGTGAGATCCTGGACGAGCTTTACAAAGCGACCCGGGAGTTCACCAAGAGCAAGAAAGAAGCGCACAAGATCATCAAGGATGTGATCAAGATTGCCCTGAAGATTGGCATCTTGTACCGCAACCACCAGTTCAGTCCCGACGAGCTGGACACCGTGGAGCGCTTCAAGAAGAAGATGAACCAGGCGGCCATGACGGCGGTGTCGTTTTACGAGGTGGAATATACCTTCGACAGGAATATCCTGGCGGAGCTCCTGCTGGAGTGCAGGGACCTGCTTCACACCCTGGTGGAGGGGCACCTGACCGCGCGCTCACACGCACGCATTGATCATGTTTTCAACCATTTTGCCAACGGGGATTTCCTGGCGGAGCTGTACGGGGACGGAGAGGAGTACAGACTCTCTCTAAGGAAGATCTGCAATGGCATCAACAAACTGCTAGATGAAGGAACGCTTTAACCTCTCACACCTCTACTGCTCCTTCTCTACTCGCTCCTTTCCCTGCCAGTGTCTCCTGCCTCCCATTTCACCTGCCACTCCTGACAGCAAACACCCTGCCTCTTCCTTATGTCTCTTGTCTTCCTGTTTCTTCCCCATCCATTTCCATGGAGGTTGTTGTAACATCCTGCTGCTGTGGGTCAGTGAGGGATTTCTTTTTTCCCCCCCCATTTAGACTGTCTCTTCACTCAGTGGATCATTTCTGCAAACCAGGACACACTGTTTCACAATATACACATTATACATTCCCTTTGTGTGCTAAAGTTGTACTGTACCAACAGCCAAAAAAAAAATTATAATACTGTAGTAGAGTGTTTGGATATGGAAGATAATCAGTGGTAGTAATCAGTCTCTGTGTGTTTTGAGTGTGTTCAAAAGTATGCGATTTGCTTGTGTAGCGTTGCGTACTGTGTCATGGTATGTTTGTTATGAGTCCATGTCAATCTTCTCAAAAAGGGTGATAACACTTGTCTTTTATTAAAGATTTCTTTAAATCAGTACTGCACAGACATCCATTCATCCAAGAGGGAGAGGGTGGGTGTCCATCTCAAGAGGTCAGTGGGTCACCAGCATCACAGAGCAACAGAGAGACACAAAACCATGCAAACACATTCACACTCGTGTCCCTGAAGTAGATTTAGAGGATCCAATTAATGATTTCAAAACTATTTTCATACGCTATTCAACGTTTATTGTGGGAAAAAAAATGCTTCAATAACTTGGCTGCACAAAAGTACAAACCCTTCAGCTGGAAATGTTATTGAATCGGCATTTGGGTCACTTTAAGCATTCCTGCTTCCTTTCACTGGGGTAAACTCAGCCAAAGGGTGAGTTGAGTCACGCCTTGCTGCTAGGAAACAATCAAAAATATTCATCATGTGACCAAATAGTTAGGAGGAAGGCATCATTTCATGGAGTCTGTGAAGGTAAGAACCACAAGGGTAAAGTGGCTAGATTTTTATTTGTAAAAGGAAAAAAAACTTTTCGTCAGTGAAAGTGAATATAGTCTACCATATGTTTCATAAGAATTATGTTTAAGGTCATTATTAATATTTTAAAATCTGATTTATACATCAGTTGTGGTATCTTTGAGCTACAACAGAAACCTAGCATGAAAGGACTTTAGCAAATAAAGTCAAAATGTTAGATTTGGGATGAGATGAGCCTTTTGACAGGAGAGTGTTAAGTCATGACAACTTTTTTGGACATGCTGTATTTTTAAAATAGTTATATTTACACTTGTTCTGTTTGAAGGAATGCACAATATTCTGAAATATATGCAGAAATACAAGTTAGTAACCAAAGTTGGTTTGATGTAACTGTCCCCTCTAATCCCACTGTCCCCTCTAATCCCACTGTCCCCTCTAATCCCACTGTCCCCTCTAATCCCACTGTCCCCTCTAATCCCACTGTCCCCTCTAATCCCACTGTCCCCTCTAATCCCAGTCTCCCCTAACACATCTCAACATTCCCCTCAAACTTGCTACATTGCATTGGATCTATCAGATTGTGGAGTCTTCTTTCAGGCAGATTTAGTTCTGAACCTTTGCTTGGACTTCACAAGACATAACATTTAGTGATGCTTGGACTAACTGTGATGCTGAAAAATAAAATTTCGCTTCATCTTTCTAGTAGGAAACTGGAAGTTTTGGGTGAAATCAGGCTATTAGAACAACAAAAAAAAATCATCCACCTTCTATTTAAGGAAAAGGATTCCCAAGTCATAATTTTGCAACCATCAATTCTAATTTTTTTGAAACATACAATAAGTCCTACAGTTCAGCCATCAGTCAGTTCCCCTGACTTGGACTTTCATACAATTAGATCATTTTAATAATTTGCAGACTCTCCAAACTATGACTTCAGTGATAAGATAACAGATTAGTCATTTTCAGGAAAATGTCAAACTTGGTGAAAGTTTTTGGTGCCTGGATTGAAAAGCATATTTTCATATTTTTCAAGCTGCATATAGAGAGGAACTAGATCCTTGGTTTTGCATGGAGTTACAAAGCCGACCATCAGTGTGGACACACAGAGCTAAATGTAACAACACTATCAGGGTAAGGAGAGCCACACACGCATAACACAGAAATGCAAAAAGGAGCAGCTGAACAATAGACACACTAAGCTGACTTTCAAAGCTGATGGATTATTTTAGGATTTGATTTGACTACCAATTAAATAACGCAGCTAATAATGTGTTGCGTCAGAAAAAAGTAAATCGGCGTACATCGCTCGTAGTTTCCAGCTTTGAAAGTTCCCTCTTCCTTGAAAGCCAAAACACTATTTGAATACACAAGACAGACCAGCTCTGACGAGGTGTCGGCTGCTTATTTATCTGATTTTGAAGCACATAAATCACCGTGTCGACAAGTCTGAAAAAGATTTTTCTCGTGGGATGTTGTGTTTGGAAATTAAACGGTAAGGTTGCAGATATATTAGGTATGAAGAAGGAATAATAAATGGCCCATGAAGCCGCTTCTTTCCTGCCCATTTGATCCGCATGCAGACCGGGGTAAAGATTTAGTAGCTTTTCAAATTGAAGAAGGGAGCAGAGATTTCTGGTTCATTAGATGCCCTCTGCTCCGTTCGGTTCCTGTCTGGGGGAACATATTACTGGTGGCTTGGTGCGACTCCAGCTGGATAACGTCTGCAGCCAGCGGAGAAGACTTTTAGCTTCATGTCTCTGTCTGCTTGCAGTGTTGCAGAGCAGACAGACCACCCACCCTCTGAGCCCCCGTTTGCGCTCACACAGTCACACATGCACATTGATGTCATTTACGTTTCTGGAGAGTAACACTGATTCATTAACCCTCAACATAATCTGCTCCCTTTAACCTCTCTTCTTCCTGGCTCATCCTGAGACTTGATGAATAACAGTCTGAACACGCAGGAAAAATGAGGCGTGATATAAACTGTTAGTTCAAATAATGATCCTCCATGGGAAAAAGGAGATCTACTTGCACACACATATATTCCTTGAATTTAATCCCTCCATCTTATCTGTTGCTACAGTTCTTAGGGGTTGCTTCTTTTCTTATCAGTGTACGCAAAAAGATGGCTGGGTAGATGGTGAAGATCAGTTTGATTTCTGCGGAGTAGAAATGACCTCTCTCTGCCTCTGCTGTTTTCCAAATGATGCTTTATGCTTTCCACTAAGTTCATGAACATGGATGTTAAAATAAAGAAATCTAAATTGGGAGTAAGGGGTGTGTACGGATGTGAGTAGAGTAATGAACTTACAGGCTGTAGGGGGGTAGCGCAGAAGCAAAAACGACAGATGTGGACATTCACACGTGTGAGAGATAATCATTTTTTAGAGAAATTAGAGTATATTAGAGAGATTTATTTCAGCTTGTGTCATGCACTGTTGGATCAATCTGAAGTCAGGAGTTCAGGATTAACATAGAAATCTGGATGAAAACAATAAACTCACAGAAAGAGCATGAGGAAGACAGGAAATGAATCAAAGGAATCATAATGGAAGAATCAGCAATACAAAATAAAAATAAAAAACCCAGAGAGTTTATACCAACACAAAGGTGTTGAATGATATTAGTTCCCTCCAGGTGAGATTAATCAGGGGGATTTGGAACAGCTTTGAGAAAAAAGACAGAGTCAACCAGGGGAACTGATTGCCACAGTGAACACAGAGGGAGGTGAACTAAAACACAAAGCAATCTGCAAAGCAAGAAGAAATAAAAACAGAAAACACAAAATGTTACTTATTGTTCCTACATTTAGCTAAAATAAACAACTATAAAAAGAAGGAGTGTATAATCTGATTATAGATTTATATATTGTATGTAAATAGAGATTGTCTTGAAAGCTAGCAAAACAGAACCAATGGCATAAAATGAAAACAAATGCAAAGGATGCTAAGATGTTGTTTTTCTGAAGTATCTTCTAAACTCTACACAGCTAAAAAATGGTAACCTTTCACAATGGCCCTTAATATGAGACATGGAGTCAGTGAAGCGTCCAGCCTGCCCTCAGTCCTACTTGAGAGGCAAAAAAAATAAAAAACCCAGATCCAAGATGGTTTTTGCCTTTTGTACAGTTAATGGTTCCATCTTGTTGTGAATCGCGCTGAAGGACACGCGGTCAACAAATGAAGCCATGAAAGCAACAAAAACAGAAGCCCTTGGCCAAATGGCTTGTTTTCTGTTCTAGAGCAGAACAGCTTTTTTTTTTGCAGCACTTACAGTTCCTCTCAGACACCACTTAGCACTTTTTCTGGCCAAGGCCACAGGTCCCCTGTCTGCAGCAAGCTGAGGTCCTGCAGATTAGCATGCTGGTCAGTTGTGTGTTTTCCTCTACTTGGTGGGGTCATCTAGACCAGGGTTCTGTGACTGCAGCTAGAACTGCAGCTCTTAGATGTGTCCCTGGTTCATCACACCTGAACCAAACACTACGGAGATCTATTCCTGAATGCATATTTACTTACTGTATTTTCCAATACAATAAGGGATTTTACAACACAATCAAGTAACTATCTTACCTTCAGTTGTTATAAAAACACTGTACATCAAATATGACTTAAAAGAAATGTTGCTTCCTAAATTAATACCTTGAATTTGGCCTTTGTCTCTTTAAAAACTCCTGTTAGTTTTGAAACTCCACCTTCAGTAAGTCATCACAACATTGCTCCTCTCTTAACCCTTTAACAACGTGTTAACCAGGGTTTCGCTTAGAAGTAGCTCCTATAATTAACTCAGCAAACATGCAGTGCCACCAGAGGTTTGCTAATTGATGCAGGCTAGCCTGAAGGATCTGAGTAGGGAAGTCGCTGGGGAGGGCTGCTGTGTAAGGCGAAAGCTCAGCAGCTAGGAAACCGCAGCTCTAGGAGGAGCTGCACCTAAAAAGATTAGGAGAGGCGCCTTCAATCCATCCAAATGTTTTGCACCGCTGAATGGTTGCCACAGGAGATTAAAAGATTTCTCAAACATGCATGTGAAAATTAAAGCAACACTCCAGGTTTGTTTTTGATGAAGGAATAAAGTGATGTAAAGCTCAAAAAGGTCAAAGGCATCATTGGGTGATTGCCACAAAAGATTCAAGGACTTCTCAGATATGTATGAAAGAATGAAAGCTACATTCCAAGTATTTTTTATCAGGGAATAACATGATGTAAAGCTCAAAAGGTCCATTTAATATCATACCCTCCCTTTAACTATTAGACTGTTCTTGAGTGATTCTGCATGTGGATCAGATAATTGCCTACAGCACAAAAATTTCTTCTAAACAAAATAAGATTACTAACCATTTTTGATATTTTTCTTTACACACAATCCTTAAATGTTAATCTTTTGCTCTAAGCTTTATGAATAAGTCCTAATAAGATTGTTTCCTAAACAAATAATGGTCAAAACAGAAGCTCTCCATAGCTGTGACTTACGGCGCGTTGTTTTAAGATCAGGGATAAAACACAGGAAAGGTAGAGAAAGCAAATAAAAGGCATAACAAATGTCAGTAAATGGCCTGTACTTTCATAACGCATTATCAAGTCCAGAAGACCCCAAAGCTCTTTACTAGTCATTCACGCACACATTAGCACTGATGGTGGCTAGCTACTACGCTGTAGCCACAGTCTGACAGAAGCGAGGCTGCCATGCACCAGCGCCACTGGGTCCTCTGACCACCAACAGCAGGCAAAGCAGGTGAAGCGTCTTGCCCAAGAACACAACTGAGACAGACGAAGCGGTGTTTGAACCAGCAGCCCACCAGTTACAGGACGAACTCCAACCACTGTCACCCCAAGCTGTAGAAACAGGGCGTCAAAGTAGAGTCTGACTAAGCACCCTATAAAAGAATTAGCATGAGGAAACAATTAGTAACGCACTAATCCAGCTTTTATTTTCCTGTATTTGACCTGCCAAGCATTAGTGTGTCGCTTAATCGGCAACAGCAAAGCAAATAAGAATGTAAGAGAACTGGAGACAATGACAAAGATCTGACAAGGAACCAGAAAAAACTCTCAATATGTTATAGCTAGCAAAGTTATGCCACACATGTGTTAAGTGGCTGGGAATAAAACAAAGCTTACCCTAAACCAGCGTTTCTCAATTCCGGTCCTCAGGCGCCCCTGCCCTGCATGTTTTAGGTGTTTCCCTGCTGCCACACACCTGGATTGAATCTATGAGTGATTAACAGGCTTCTGCAGTACTTGATGGCTGCAGGACAGGTAATGCAATCATTTGGATCAGCTGTTCTGAAATAGGGGTACAGCTAAAACATGCAGAGCAGGGGGGCCTGAGGACTGGAATTGAGAAGCACTGCCCTAAACCAATAGAGCGGTAAACCAGAACCATCAAAAACCAAATAAAACCTTAAACAAAGGGGAAAAAAACATCGCAAACCACCAAATTATGACAAACTCGTGCAATTTTATGACAGCAGTTTAGAAAAGCAGCTTAAACAGGTAGTGTGAGCTGATAAATGAGATGTTGGGCTGTTGACAACGCCCCTAGGAGGTCAAATGTGTGTCACTGCAGGACCTGTGACCTTTTAAATGTTCTGGAGGCACACAGGAATGCTGGCTCATTTACTGCAGCTGCCTACAGGTGGTGAAATGTTTAAATGGTAAACCCGAAAAAAGGTAATTATGAAGCTTAATTAGGCAGTGCGGTGTAATGCATGCCAAGTGGCATTTCACCCACAATTAAGCCTCATTAAGGAGCAGCCATTTACTTCTATGGCAGTGCGGAGGTCATGGACTAAGGGGGAAAGCATAGACCTCTACTGGTGAAGCTGCAATCCAGGATTAATACATGAAGCACTGCTCTCCACCTTGCAAATAAAGAGCCGACTGCTCCCTGATTTTTTGCTGTCACGGACTGCCTTTGATGTCCCATCAGCTTTCCCCTGAGACTGATAAGAGAAAATGTTTCTCTTGCCGTCTCAGTCCCAGGGGTTTCCCAGAGAAACCTCGTGCTTAAACGTTCCCAAAACCCGGGGTCAAAAAGGCATTTATAAAGAAACTGAATGGACAAACAAATACTGCCATTGGTGTGCCGCGTCACTCGTTTGCGTAAATAGAAGCTCAAGTTCACATGCCCAACAGAATCCCAGAGGATTCTCACACTTGTTAGCTTGTTCCTTCCTCATTTAAGGTCTTCTGGGAAGTAAATGAAAGGTACGACTCTTTTGGAAGGCATAAACTACACAAAGGAAATGCAGCTGCTGAACGCAACCTGAGACGACTACACTCCTCAAAGCTTATCAGCAGAGAGCGCCGACCAAGGCCAAAGACTGAAACCAGAAGTAGGGCCAAAATAAAATCCAAAAATGTTTTCCTGTTGCTATTTCTGCATTTAAAATCGCTTCCTCTCCACTTTCAGAGAATATCACTGTATGTAGAATGCACACAGTACTTGTACACCCCTTCAATGACGTACACACACACATTTGTGCAGATGGTCATAAATCTACACCTGAATGGGCAGAAATCTCGCAAGTGCACGAGAAACCTAACAGGTGAAAAACATTTCACTAAGAGAAAGAAAAGAGCTTGGATTTTCTGATTCATGGAGATCTGTTTAAATGGTTTGGACTGGGATTGAGTTGTTATTCTGCAGCTCTGCTATGACACCTAGTGGCTTCATGGGTTGCATCAAAAACCATCTGCAAAGCTATTCCCACTTTACTGTAAACTTGCCAGTGACACATTTATTTGTTCCTGCCATTTGTGCTGTAAACAAATAACATTTCTTCCAATAGATCTTACAATGTTGGAGTCATACAGAGAGGTCTTTGACCGTTCCTCTTGTGCAATCTTTATCATCCAGAGACCCCGGTCCTCTTATGTTAGCTCTTTTAAAATGTAAGAGAAACTGCTGTGCTCTCCATGTTGCCTTTTATGATCATGGTTCTATTTCTTACTGCTGGTTTTTCATCCTGCTGAAAGGTTCAACATCAATACACCTCCAAACTTACTTTTTTTATTTTGCTTTTTTAATATCCTTACCATACCTCTGAGTGGTGGCCTTATTTTTACTGTAGTTTTAAATATTTTAACCACTGCTGAAAATATAGTATAAATATGGACAAATAGCTGTTTTATATCAGGGTTGGTTTTTTTAACTATGCAGATGAGCAAACATCTGTCTTACAATATAGTTAGCGATTTCTTCTTATTTTTGTCAATTTGACAAGAGTAGGTAAAGGAAGAGGGTCTCCAGAAGCAGAAAATCTGGGTTTAGCAAAGCTTTCAAGAAACACTTCAGCTATATTTACCATATAGATGTCAGCAGTGGTAATAATTGTTGTCCCAGCTTTTTGTTAAATGTTTCTTAGAATGGGCTCCACTCCAGATAAATGTCACCCAAATCCCAGATTGACTTTTAAGTATTTAAGTGTGAGATTAGTCCACAATACAAGATGAAATTTATTTAACTTTTTTTTTTTTTTTTTTTTACACAATGAGTAGTAGAAAAATAATTTTACTTATAACTTTGTGTCCCAAAAAACCTAACAGGATTCAACTTAAGGACAACCCCTTAAAGTTTATTCAGTTATAAAGTCGCCATTTCATATCAGTCATTTATTCTCATCCATAGAAAATCCTGACGCTTTAGAGCCCAGGAAGCCGTGTTTTCTTGGCTGCACAGTTCCTAATATGCATCAATGTGAACAGCATTCACAAAGAGCCCGCCTGGCTGGAGCAGAGACCAAAAAGAGACAATTTTTAAACTTTTTGCTCTAGAAGAAAAGTGCCATTATTGTTTGGTTGTTGGAAAATCCCTGGTTAATTTTATTATGGTGGTCGAATGTGTCAGCAAAGGTTACTGACTGGTTTTGATGAAAGCTACTTATCCTTTCAGCTGCAAGAACAAACATGACTGACTGATGCATTTTATTAGTGTTGTTATTACTAACACAGTTGCTTAAGCATACAACCATATTGAATAAATTGAAATTTATTCAATGTGGTTGAATATTGAAATTTTCATTTATTTCTTGACTTTTTTCCACTCAACTTATTAAATGAAACGTATACAGATGAAATACACACAGTGTAATAACTTGTTCTTAATCAAAGAAAACAAAACGAACCTAATCACTGACTGGCACTGGGTTGACGCGTCGTCCTCCTCCTGGATCCAATGAATGAACACTTCAGGTTATTTTGATTGTAAAACATTTATCGATGGTTCGCACTAAAACATCCAACAAGATGCGAGTTTTAATGTTGAACACTTATAATCAACTTAGTACAACCAAAAGGTTTCCAACCCAGTGATCAACAACAAACCACAACGATGACGACGGACAAAAAACTGCGTGTTTCCGCCGCAATCAGCACACCTGTTGAAAGGTTACCTGTGACTCCATTTAACCGTGTGATGCCCCCCGCTGTGACTTTTAGGTATTACACCAAAACAAAAAATAAACACATACTGTACACCTAAAAAATATGATTCTAATTACAGACTGATGGTTACAAGCAATTATCTAAGTTAATCATGATGATTTTACATTTACAGACAATAAAACATGATATTTAAGATTTGAATATTACATGAGACCAATAGAAAAACATTTTCAATACAGAAATGTATCCTTTAAAAGTATGCCTACATGCATACTTACCATCCCAGACTAGGATAATAATCTGGGTGTAATGTAAGACATTTTAAAGAGCAATATTGCATGTTTGGTTTATATACTTTATATATTATTGTGCAAGTCTTTTTTTAACTCCTCTAAGAGGCCGCAATTTTAGCCGCCAGGGGTCAGTGATGCACCACATATACTCTGAGACTGAACCAAGAAATGACAGGGAAATGGGAAGAAGATTAAAAATAAGTGGTAAATATATTTGAACAGGAGTTTAAAAAAAAGCAACCCCCCCTCGGATTATGAACATTCCCGCATCTAAGTAACATTGTTTTTGGATGATTGCTAGATATTTTTAGTGTCCATTAGGGATCCAGTAGACTGAGTATTTGCTGCTGCACTTTAATCTCAGGAAAAGCTCCGCGATTTCTGATTTTGGCAGGACTTGTGTTTTTCAAGGCCGCTGAGGTAAGCAGAAAGCAGGAAGCACAGTCACCGAACAGAACCAGGCCAACATCCCATCATGCACTGCTCAGAGACAGATCAGCATCGCGATCTGCAAAACGATCAGTAATGTCAGATAACTCTGACTAGGTGCAAAATGACTAATATTTTCACAGGAAACAGAGAAAACTGAATTATATATTTATACTTGTTAAAATGCGTCTCTGTGTATTGAGATGAATTATCATCGCAAGTTCTGTTGGACAAACTTGTGGCCATAATTGATGTGATGTAAAAGGCAAACACGGAGACCCGACCATTAATGTGCGCAGGTCTTTAAGTAGGGCAGCAGCTAAATCTGTTTCCTCCTAAAGCCTGAGCCTGAGAAGCAGATTGGCTGCATGAAAACTCTGCACCCAAAGGGAGTGAAGCGACGGGATGCACTTTAATCTCACATAAAGCTCTCATAAATCAAAGGGATATTAATGGTGGACCACATCATCCAAATCACATGCCTTAATTCTGCAGATAATAATTGAATCAAAACAAAAGGATTACACAACATGCTCCCTCTGCTCCTCACACTCAAACCTCCACACACCCAGAACATGAAAAAGGCACAACGAATAAAAGGTGTTATTTATTTATTTATTTATTTATTTTAATTCTTCTTAAAACTAGCATTTACTTGGTGCTGTCTATTTTCACACACAGTATCCTTGAAATTTGACTTTGACTCCAACTACCATCCATCTATCCTTTGTCTTTTGCTTCATTGGGGTCACTTGTGCAGATGACTTAACCTGAGAAGTTCACACTACCCTCACCCCAATCAATTAGGCCAAATCCTCTGAGAGAATCCATTCCCACACCAGCCAGAGAACACAGTCCAGGGTCTTCATCTGGTTCCCAGAGGAGGCATCCTAACCAGATGCCTAAACCACCTCGACTGGCTCCTGAGGAGAAAGGGTAAGGCTGTAAACACCAGCCTTCAGAAGGCAGGGTGTCCTTATCTTATCTTTTGTTCATGGAGCAAAACAGTATTTCATTGTTTTTTGTTTTGTTTGTTTATTTAAGTGCCTTTAAATCACTGAGACAGATGCAAATGACCGAACATTTTTAATGAACACCTTTCATCCAATTACCACCGGAGAGAGGCACCTTTGCAGGGGTAAATGTGGATAAGTGGATAAGTGGATACACAGTGGATAAGTGGAGGGATTTTTAGTAGCGTGTCCTGATGTTTTCATATGACTTTGTGGTTATTGTGTGAACACCACCCTGCAATGGTCTGGCGACCTGTTCAGGGTGACCCCTCCTCTCGCCCCAAACGTTAGCTGGAGATAGGCACCAGCACCCCTCCCTACCCCACTAGGGACACGGGTGAAAGAAAATGGATGGATGGATGGACGTGAGAACACCAACTCTTGGGAGCACCCTGTTGGCTCGGTTTGCTTATGCCTCTGGCTGACTGCACACTTTCATTGAGTTTAAAAAATAATACCAAAAAAACCCCCTAAAAAACAGTTGGGTCCCTGCTCTGTACTCTTGTTCTATTTTGGCCCTCCTTGGTAAAAGTGATACTACTAACTACTTTTTTCCCCCATATGTTTATGACAAAATGTCCAAGATCAAAATATTAAATACAACTTCTTTTAAACACTCCTGTGAATATATCAGATTATATTATTGATGTAATCTTTTTCCACAACATATAAAAGAAGAAGAAGCGGGTGGGGGAAATAATAATTCAAGTTACAATTGTTGAGAGGGGCAGCTTAAGGTTATGGAAACCGACCAGATAATATGATGTGCGACAGCCCCTTCAAATGACATCAGATGAGAGAAAGTTATTAAAGTAAAGCAGCCATAAAACTGATATAATTTATGTTTCTCTTTGCTTATGTGGCTAATTGCTGCTCTAATAGCGTTTGTTATTGACAGTTCAGTGGAAGATCTACAAACATGACGCAGATTGTGGGTGACGCACGAAATGGGCGTCTTTTTGTTGTTTGCTTTTTTTCCTGGTCAAACGCTGCAAAAAATGTTTCACGTAAGTAATTGGATCTAGTTGGGGGCTGTTGTAAAACGGAACGACAATTTAATTGCAGTTACCTGCAGCACAGCAACCTGGTATAGATGCATTATAATTGTGGTATTCCTCATTTCAGCGGGTTTTAAAAGCAAGAAACGCGTTTGATGGTGCAAATTAGTAAACTGAAATTCTGGACATGACTTGCGTTTTTTTTTTCTTTTTTCTGAATCTTTAGTGTTTCTAATGCATCGCGTTTTAGCTCTAACTCTGAAAATAGGTTAACAAATACTATTCATAATGCAGCCAGAAGAGAGAGGGAGTGAAACTTGCGCACTTCTTGCAGTGTTCATCCCCTCCTTCTCCTTTGTCTCCCCCCCCCCGTCTCCGCCCCCTCCTCTCTGATGAGGGGGCAGGTCTTGTTGTAGTGGGCTGTATTACTGCCTTGGCAGGTGATGCTGCAGCTCACACGGGGCTGGAACAGCCTCCTTGCTTATCTGCTTTTAATTAGACAGGTGACCTGCTTTCAGCACCACCGTGCGTCAACAGCTCCCGACAGCGCACATCTTTTTTTATTCCCAGCCTTTACCCGCACGGTGCGTCTAGCATCCAGAGCTGCTTCGTCCCCATCAAGCGCAGCCTTTCCTCGGCAGTTTCAGCACCGGGTTCTGGAGCTGTCCAAGCATTCAGCACTTCTTTTTTTTTTTTTTTTTTTTTGTTCCTCAGGAAAAGAGATCCCCCACCAGACTCACTCACTCACGCTGATAGGAACTGGTTTCCTGCGCGCTCCGGAGTAGATCATTCCAAGGATGGCGTCAAAACGCGTTGGCCTTTTCGTGCTTCTCCAGCTTCTTGTTCTGAATGTAGTGAGCCAGACATCTGCCTTCCCCACACCTACAGCCTCAGCGGATGGTGAGTTCGCGGGAACTGGGGCACCATTTGATAGCCAGAAATGTGCGCAGTCGCTTTTAAGATTTGCTTAAAACTTCCCAAAAGTACCCCGAAACGCTAAATGGAGCGTATAAAGAAGCATAAATAAAAAACAAAAATGCTGTAAATTGTGTTTGGTGTGCTGGTTTATTTCCCTTTCCTGTTTCGTACGTATAGTCTAAATACAAATTAAATATACTTGTCGTGTAACCCTAAGAGTTGAGCTCCGTGCAACTCGGTAGCGGCTCGTGGTGTTTTTAATGCGCCCTGTCGCTTTAGGCCGCTTGCGGTCTATTTTCGCCACAGTTTAATCTTTTGTTTGATAATCCGATTAAGCTCTGCCTCTGGTGGAGAGTTAGGAGGGCAGAAACCCAGCAGATCACGTCAACCTGAAAGGTCATTTTTCAATGAAGCGACTTTAAATTATATCTCCAGTGAATTAAAGTTCGTAATTAAATCATCTGTACGGTTAATATATTCTGCTTTCGGCCACCAGTTTGAACGCTTACAGCTGTGATTTCGTTGCAGATAAAACTGTGTACAACAGACAGCTGACAGAAGAGAGACCTTTACAGGAACAGGTTGGTGACGTCCCTTTTGTCAGCTCATTTTCTTCTTTTAATATCCGACCAAATGTGTTTTATGGTCACTTTTCAAACAACCTGGGGATTTTCTTTTCTGTATCCCTACAAACATTAATTATCAAGCCTCATATCCTGAGTGACAATCAATTGTTTGTCCTTGCCCAGATTGCAGAGGCAGACAGCGTGAAGGCTGTGGTGCAGTCAGCAGGTAAGAGGACACCTCGTTGCCAATCAATTGATGACTCTGTTTCCGCCTGCTGTGCAGATTCAGGTTGCAGCAGCCTTTCCAGTAATGGAGCCGTCATCTGCGCCCTTATTCACTGTTGTTTGCTTCTCCTTCCTGACAGAGAGCAAACAACCCGCGACCTCCAAGGACGCGGAGTCAGAGCAAGGCGACGACTTCACCATGCTCAAGTCTCTGGCCGACGGCCAGAAATCGAAAGAGGCCCCGGAAGGGCCGGTGAAGAAGGGGGATCATCAGTACGTCCCCGACGAATCCGATTCGACGAAGAGCAGACGTCTGGCTGACGACTACGACTCCACCAAGAACGGGATGGACTACGGCAAGTACCGGGGTATCCGCAGGCTCGACATGCACTTCACACCGATTCTTCTGTTCCGTTCATCCATCAAAACGCAGAAAGGAGCGCTTCCCCATTAAAACGATGCTGCACTTTGTCTCCACAAGTCACTGACACAAGTCTCCAGTCTGCGTCTTTTGTCTTGTTTTTGTTTTGTTTTTTTCTTCTCCGTCATCAAGGACAGACCCATAACGCTGGCTGCTGCCTCTATCCGTGTGCTGGCAGGCCACCAGGCAGACATTTTAAGAAAGAGTAGGAGACACGTGGGGTATAATGGAGTTGAGCCGCAACGGAAAGAAAGGAGTCAGAGACAGGACACGTGAATCCAGCAGAAACAAATGATCCTCTTCCTCCTCCTCCTCCTCCTCCTCCTCCTCGACTCCGATGTGGTGAAAGCTGATGCTCTGTCTTCCACGACTCTGCAGAATGCGTTCATTGCTCATGTAGAAAAAATACAACATCTTTATAACGCCTGTCTGTTTTTAAGCATGCTTCCACATAAGAGTATTTAATATAAATTGTGACAACACAGGTAACTCGTAGTGAGTATAAATGATGAGGAAAATGTTTTAGTTTGTTTCTTTAATGAATTAGGATAGAACCCCAGACATTTAGTCCTTAAAATGTCTAAAATCACATACCGGTGCATCACATCCTACGTTTACTATGGGAACATTTTTAATGAGAATTCTCTTACTTCTTCTTTTATTTCATACATTTTGTTTTGAGCTGCCTTTACAATCAGAATTGGTTTTCCACCTCTCTAAGTTGAGATGAAAAATGTTTCTCCTTAGAGTCTAAATGCATTTTTGTATAGCTTCTGTTATATGTGTAGCTATTTTTTTGCTTAAGGAGTCAACCAATTTTAATTTCTGTTGCTTAAGTGCAAATAAATTACTTTCTGATTAGGCATCAACATGCAAATATTCCCTAATAAAATAAGTTATATTTATGGCGTTCAAATGTTTTCCACATCACTTTACATTTACACTCACGTTAGGTCTGCCCGTCATGTTATCTAAGAGCACCCTCAACACCTATCATCATTTCAAGGGGGCCCACATTTACTGCAGTCTGACCTTTGACGCCCTCTTAGAGGTCAGGTGACAAACCTTGGAGCAGCATCACTTCCTCTGCTCCTGCCTTCGATCCAGCAGAGGCACAAACCTTTTTTCTTCTCCCCCGCTTACATGTGGCAAGCTCAGCAGTCAAGATCTTTTCAAAGTGAGCCAAAAATAGATGGAAGGAAACGTCTCACTTATGATTTAACCTGCACACACGGACAAAAATAATCTGGCTCTGCTCCTCGTTTACACTCGGTTTTGGACGGCGGGGAGCAGCCGGCGCCGTTATGCAAGTGTCAGACTGTCGCAGTTGCACATTTGTCGCTCGGGATTGCCGTGACACGCCGAATATGAGAAACACTTTTTTTTTTTTATGTGTAAAGAAAATAATTCTGCTCTGCGGGGCTGAAAGGAATGACATGGACGGTCTCTCTTCACAGATGACCCAGAAAGCTTCCGGCAGGTTGACGGCACCCCGCTGACTGCTGAGGATATCGTCCAGAAGATTGCCAACAAAATATACGAGGAGGACGACAGAGGGGTGTTCGACAGGATCGTCTCCAAGCTGCTCAAACTGGGGCTGGTAAGCGCCGAGCTCAACCCCGCCCTCTGAAACTCGTATTGAGTTGAGCCCAGCGGGTCGCTTGACATTTTCCCCCGCGGGGGCTCGCTCCACCTCCCTCTGCACAGCCTCTACTGTCACTATAGCAGATGAAGATATGTGTAAATTGCATTTATTGTTCCACGAGTTCAGCTGTGAATTAGTTTTTTGTCACTCGATGGACAGCTTGTCTTTGCCCTCTCTGTTGAAATGAGGTCACCGATCAATAATTTGGACTCTATCATCACAAACTTTCTGTTATTGTCTGTTTTGTTTTTTTCTTCTTCTCTGTAGATCACTGAAAACCAGGCGGATACTCTGGAATACCAGGTGGCCGAGGCGCTCCAGGATCTCATCACCAAAAATGCGAAGAATAATGAAGTCGAGGACATGGACCAGGAGTCTAGGGGAGAGCAGGACGACCTGGGTCCAGACACGGTATGGCACGAGACAAAAAAGTCATAGTGATGGTAACAGCTGCTAGAATTTAAAACCTGCCGGGCTTTTTTTCTCTCAGGACGCATGGGAGACACCCAGGCGGCGTTACGATGAAGAAGACGATGACGAAGTAGCCAACAATGACGGTGAGATTGCGGACGAGGTGGACAGGGATGTGGAAGAAGACGTGGACAACAGCTGGGACAAAGAGAAAGAGGAGGGCAACGAGGTGAACCCTGAAGACGGGCTCCAGGACCTGCAGTACTTCCCAAACTTCTACCGCCTGCTCAAAAGCCTTGATTCAGGTGAAAACTCAAATCCTCCTCACAGAAGATTATTTCATTTTAGTCATTAGAGGGTGAGTCAGGGACATTTGTTTCAACACAGAAAAGGAAGTGTGGATGATAAGACCACTCAACCACACACACACACACACACACACACCCAGGCACTCCAGTGAGATCATTATCGACACTCCAGTTATGAAGAATTCAGCGGTCCAACGTTTTAGAACCATTTTCATCCATCCATACGTCCGTCCTCATTTCTTCCTGCTCTCTGCTTTATTTCTCCAGAACAAGACGCTCAGGAAAGAGAAACCCTGATCACCATCATGAAGACGCTGATCGATTTTGTGAAGATGATGGTGAAGTATGGCACCATCACTCCAGAGGAGGGAGTTTCATATCTCGGTAAGATGTTAAAACAATAATTTGGAGGTTTAAATTTTAAGGTACTTTATCAGGTTGTTGAATCATTATTCCACGTAAATGCTTTTAGACTTTGATTGAACAGGTTTTATTGCGCATGTGGTCGATGTGGAGCTCAATTCTCTTGGGGCGTTACAGTTTATTTTAGTTAAAACCATCAATCCATCCTGTTTTTCATAAATATGATGCTTTGTGTTTTTGTGGGCGTTAAACCCAGGGCGGCATACCATGAGGGGCAACATGAGTGCTCCAAAAACAACAAGGCAATTTACCTGTTAGTTATGTCCCAAATTTGTTTTCTGTTGTCCATTTGCACATCATGAAGCTTTACCTTTACCTAATTTGAACCTTGCTGCTAGATTTTATTTTGTTATCTCTAGTTGACAATCTAAAGAATTTAAACCTAATCTTTATTGTTCCACACTGAACACATTTCATTCTAAACACAATTTCAGATTCATAAAACCTTTTTTCTGTTTGTGAAAACTCATAAAACATGTTCATTATAAATTTATTTGGATTCCGACCACCTTTAGATCGAGACAATCACTCGTGGCCGCTCCTTCCAGTCATGTTATCTCATAGCTCCAGCTACAGTTTTAATACTTTACTGGAACGGCGTATAAGCGAGGATTATCCTATTACTGTTTGGTTGCTGTTCTGTTTTCCTTGTAAGAGGACATGTTCAGCCTTTCAGCGACTTTATGTTGACAATAATATCTAAGTGATTTATTGCCAGACATCTTTTGTTAGGGGATAACAAACTACGGCTGAATTTCTCCATCTTATAAAAACATCTTATAGTCTATTCCAAATTTAAATAAAAAACTGAGGAAAAAATACAATATTTTCAACTCTTTTACAGTGTTTTGCACTTCTTGATTGGCAGGTTATTTTAAAATCGACTCAAACATTTGGGGTTGTGTGAAAAATCTCTCTACATACAAAAGGTATATGTGTGGAATGCTATGAAATGATGTGGCAACTTTGTTGCTCAAGCTTTTTTGACATGGGGCCTTCAGCAATACGAAGGATTTCAGATTTAAACTTTAATCCATCCAGTGTGCATCCATTTTATCCATGTTTTGTTGTTGTTGTTGTTGTTTTTTGTTTTTTTTTCTGTGTGCTGTTGGTCTAAAGCAGTCGAGCGTAAAGCCAGTGAAGGCAGATAATAAATGCCCAGGGGCTTCCAGTATGACCAGACTGGTTACGTTATGGGCATCAGTAGCCAGTGGAAAGGTCAGCCACCTTTCACAGACAGCACAGGCGTCATCTCTATGTCCGCCTTGGGAAATCCCAAACTCACCCGGTCCTCTCTCTGTGACATAATCCTTCCCTCAGTTCAAATCAGCCTCCAGTTGAAAAGAGAAATTGAAACTTAAAATTAGCTAAAAGAAAGAAAGAAAAAGAGAGAGAGAGAGAAGTTTTGATTAAATGATTAGCTCTTTTAATCCCTTAAATTATATTAATTTCATCTCACAATATTTAGGAGAGAAAAATAGAGGTTCAATATATATATCAAATTTCTTATTGATTTTTTTATTTAATTAATTGATTTTAATTGAATTTATTTACATTTTTTCATTTTGTTTTTTAATTCTATCCATAAATACAATGTGATATCTAATAGTTCATATTGGTTTTTTTCTCTTTTTTTATTTAAAACGTAAATAACTTGGCCGCCATGTTTCCTTTCCACTTCTGCTGTTGACATGAATGAGATGAAAACAAATTTAGCTCCAAGTTTGTCGCCCACTAAGGCTGACCCGCTGCGTTTAGCCTTTAGACGGATTATTCAATTCTCCTTCAGATGACCGTTCCCAACAGATGGCCTTTACTGTCTCAAACTGCTGCTGCGCTAGCCGCTACAGAACATAATCCACCATTAGAATAGATGCAAGTCTCCGTGGCAACCGGGCCCCAGCATCCTCCTAGTCCAGGTTATTATAAAGCAAGACACAGAAAATGATTTCCTCCGTCTCCTAGCGACATGCACACGCCCTTCCTCCTCTCTCTCTCTCTCCTTCCCACCCCTGAACTGGCTGTGATGTTCCAGTGAGTCACAGCAGGTTCACCACTGAGTACTCAGAGCTGCCAATCATCTCTAATCTGGCAGCGGTTGATGCTGCTTGCTTCAAGATGCAGCCAGAGAGTGAGCGAGATGCAGAGGCAGGAAGCATGGGAAGGGAAAAAAAAGAGTGGGTTTTTCTTGTTTGTGTGTGCCTCCAGGTGTGAGGAGGTGGACGGTATACATAGAAAGAGCAGAGGAAAGTGGGCTGATTAGATAGTAAGAAGAAGAAAACACAAGAGAGGAAATTGGAAAACATTTCAACGTCAACCCTTGTCATGCCCTCTGTTTGATCTGTAAAATAAAAAGACGCACGCAAAATTCCTCACAGTTGTGGACCCGATCAGAAAAACAAAACTACACCTCTGGTCTCATCTGCATTTTGTCCTCCAAGCATTTTACCACAAAAACATTTTCTTTATTCAGTATGCAGAATATTAATTAAAGCAGCTCAGGTGGTAACATTTGGCAAACAGTTTATAACTAGCAGATATTTCTGCTCACGTCAAGAGGAAACCAATCAACACTGCAAAGGTTCTCGGAGCTATTTAAAGCAGAAAGAGCTTTAATCTGTCTGTTAACTGTTTATGTAAAGCTTTTAAATGATGAATTAGAAGACTAATGGGAAATCAACACAGAGGATGACTTTAGCTGCATTTATCCCCAGAACATCTGCTTCCTTTATCTTTACGCGTAATGTTTCCCGCCTTCGTTAATCCAGAGAGGACCTGTTGTCCTGTCCAGCCATATGATCTGTGTTTGTCTCCTCGTTTCATAATCGCTCTGCAAATACATAATATCCCAACTCCCATTACACGTACAACACAACCTGAGGATTACTAGATGAATTCATGCAGAAATGTAAACATTTCTAAAACAAACAGCAGCATTTGGTGATGTTAAACAGGTCCAGCACACATACAGATAATTAAACCACACATAAATTATTCCTATAAAGGCCTTTTCTTTTTTTTTTTTCAGTTTTTTTTACTCTGGTTGAGATTGCTAATTAAGCCACTGGAAATGAGAATGGGGGAGGAAAAAAAACCCCCACAATGTTATGTTTATGACTGTCGTCATGCTCCTGAACCTCATATTCGTTAATGAGAGCGAGGCTTTTTCTCATGATAATAACCCTCTGAGTCACACAGGAACAGCGTGAGACACCGAAACGGTCAAAAGGCGTCCATTCATCGTCCGCAGAGAGAACTGACCGACCGCACTCGACCGATGAGATCTGAAAGTAAATGTTTGTTCTCTTCTGTCCACCTGCAGAGAACCTGGACGCTATGATCGCCATGCAGACAAAGAACAAGCTCGGAAAGTCCCTCGTGGTCCCGGACATTTCGGGTCTTACGGGTAACGTTTTCCTCTTGAATGTGTCAAACATTCTTCAAAGTGATATCTTTTAGGTTTTCAAAAAAGTTTTCAGTTTTTGTTGCTGAAAACTAACAGAATTCAAAAAAGGCGCATAAAAAGACCTTTATAACTTTATCCTAAAAACTTATAGTTTAGTAAATTGGCCCAAGCTGGATAAATATGTATATAAAATTGCAGTTGTTAAGAAAAAAACGATCAATTGTTCTTTTCTTTGGTCAGAAAGGAATTATATAGAAATAATCTACATAGTTAGATCATTTCTTTGGCTAAACACTTTCAAAATGGCTCAAAAGGCTCATAAGTAACCTGCAATAAAATAAAGTTGTTTTACATCTTACCTGTTTTTTATACTTTGCCTTCCACATCTAGTCACACCTTCGATCAAAATGTTAACAACCTTAGAATAGATTATTTTATTGCATAATAGCAATCTGAAAGTTTTTGAATAATCCAATCTCTAAGTATATTTGCTCAAGGACTTGAGCACAGGCCCTTGAAATAATAAGAAAATAGCTAAGCAATTAAACCTACATTTATGCAACAATTAAAAACTTTAAATGAACTGGAATAAATCAGACTGAACAATAAGGCCAGGTAATTTTTCCAACACAGACAATGACGAGGATAGCAAGAGAAGTTTAAAAAATGCACTAAGTTCATTTTTTTTCCGTTAGATAATTATTCCACTGCAATAAGATTACTTTAACTCAACGTTATGTTGGTATCAAAAATGTAAGAGAAGAGTGAATCCAAGAACATAAAGGAAACACTGTAGGGAGGGGAGGGGTTATTTGAAAGGCTATTTAAGGACGGAAGCAGCTAGCTCCTTGCAAATCAGATAAAATTAAGATAAAATGTCAGATAAAATGTCAATTCACTGAACAATCACCAAGTGTTTCCGCCAAGAATTTTAACCATTTTTGTGTTTTTATTCTGCTTTAGGGAAAAACTTTGATGAAGATGACAACACCAAATCTGAGACTGCCAAGATGCAGAAGGAGTACGAGAACCTGAAGGACTCGACCAAAGAGGAGCAGACGTCAACCGAGACCAGTCAGTCCACAGAGAAACCCTGACGACCACCAGACACACGTGTAGCATTTTGTTCTATGTAGCCAGCTAAAACTCTTTGACAGTTTCAACCTTTTTTTTCATTTCACGAATGACAATGTCCGGCCACATAATTCGCGTGACTCATTCTTTGTGTTTTTGTTATTGTTCTTTTTTTTTTTGTTGTTGCTCAAATTACAATTTTATTGTTTTTTTGTTTTGTACCTTCTCATCTCTCAAATAAATATACAATTTTCCAACAACAACAACAAAAAAAAACCCCACAACAAATCCTCACCACTTCACTTCAATTAAGTAAATTATCATACTCAGTCTACCACAAAATTGGTTTCATTGCAGTGAAAACCAGTTCAGACGTTTTGTTTTTCACAGCGGAGCTCCTGGGAAATAAACAGTTCAGGCCAATCATAATTAAGCCCCTGCTCGTCTCTGAACTAGGCCAGTCCAATAACAGTCACCGGAAAAGCTTGTCACAGCCTCGTTTAGTGTGTGTCCTGGCAGACTGCACACACTTCACACACTGCACGTCAATATAATCCACATTTCCACCCAGACAGAAACAGATAAAGAACAAAATAAAACGCAGACTAGGGTTGTCAGGTTCATCAATTACTGAATAGAAAACTGACTGGCTGGTTTTAAAGTCTGCAGTGACTTGGCCTATTTAAGTTTTATCCAAAAAAAGAGAGAAAACGTCTGTATTAATGATTTGATCTGTGCCTAAATTAAGAATATAACTCTATATATTATATTCATCTGATGAGGCTTGCTTTTTGATACCGTCCTTGCAGCCGTTGTGTTTTCTGTGCAACTGGGGAGAAAAAGCAAAGAAAGCATGAGGGTTACATTTTTAATATTATGAATAATTTATAAATCTACTATACTGTTTTACTAGCTGGTAAAATTAAGGTCCTTGCCAGTTTCACAGCCTTGGCAAACAAGAAAATGTCTTTCAGGGATAACAGCGCTTCAGTGAGGGAAATATCTCACCTTTGTTCTCCGTTTCTTTGAAACCCCAGATCAGCCAGGCAAATCGGAGAGCTATCTGGAGGCCATCAGGAAGAACATCGAGTGGCTGAAGAAGCACAACAAAGAAGAAGGCAAAAATGGTGAGGGATTTTTTCCATTACAGGAAAGTTGATGATGCAATCTTAGTCCTGATTCCTTCATCTTGCTGAATATCATTGGAGGTTACATGAGTTTGCTGATGTAACACGCAGAAAAAGGTCCTTATTTCCAAATCATCGCTTCTTCAATTTTCATAAACTGCCTCATCTGGGGCGTAGGAAAATCGGCGACCCTTATTATCCCCTATTTGCATTTTAAAGAAGCGTGGCATTTTAAAATAAATGCTTCTCTCCAGATCTCATCAATATGGATCATCCCTAATCATGCTATCCTAATTGCTCCAGAAACAGCTGCTTCCTCGCAGACAAAACACTTGAATCTGCTTCACTAAAACACCAATGATACAGTAGCTGAAAGGAAAGGCGTTATTCTCTGATGCTGCTTACTGTCAGCCTTGGCCTGCAGAGCAGTAAAAACTCTTGGAGCGTCTACGGTGAGGCCGGATACAGTCGGACGTCGCCATGTTGCAAAATCAATGCCCTGCGCTGCTTAATTAGGCAGAGGGGAGTGAATCGCTAATGAGTTCTCACCATTCAGATCTATGCGCGGCAGATGATCTCAGCGTGATATCTCAGACAAGAAAACAAAAGTTCAGGGTCCGTGAGATTTATCCGTACAGTATGTTTCCTTTGTGCCGATCTGATCCGAGCTCAACAACAAGGATAAGAAGGTGAAGACAGAGGTATTACGGATTAGAACCAAGTTTGACCCAGATTCTGGCTTCCCTACTAAACACAGGAGAAATAAAAATGACAACAACAAGAAAAAGCAGAGGGACTCTGAAAGTGTGGTGCTGAGGAGGAGAGGGGGCCTGGGAGGCCAGATCAGCAGGGATGTTTTGTTGGGAGCTCATCTTTAACCTTGCCCTAGATAGGACACTTCATTAGCATTCAGGAGTGTGCAACGGTTGTCCGGGACAACTGGGGGCTCCCCGCCTTCTTGCCAGCGGACCGAGACACACAGATAATGGTGTAAGAAGAGGCACACACTGACAAAATGTATCCAATCACCCAGTTTTCCCATGATCAGGCTCCATTTAGGACTAAAATAAAGCAGCATGAGGGTGTCCATTTGTAGCTCATTCTGCAGCACACTGAACTCCTCTTTGAAGCCCTCGTCCTTGTTCTTTTTTTAGGAGCGAACAAAGCCGTCGCGGCTGAAAACAGTGTCATAGAAACAGATTTGGATCCGAGCCATTTGTTGTGTTTACTCTACCAGAAGCCTCCATTAGGACGATCTCAGCACTCACACATTTGTGTGTGTTAATGAGTTCATATAAGTTCATCCGCACGCGGGTGCGTACGCCTACACTCTGTAAAGATTAGCCAGAGGGAGCAGATGGACACACACGGAAACATCCTGGCTTTTGTCACTTGGCTTTTACGGCCCTGGTGACGACGACTGACGCCGCGTCTAGTCGCGTCTTTTGATGTTTTTCCACAAGCCTCGGCCCACAAGTGACTCTAACCCTAAAGCGCTGCAACGATCACCCCACTGCAAATGCTGGGAGGTCGCAGAGTGACCTTTTAGCCATTTTCTATTCGTCCGCTACTAGTTTAGTTGGAGTCTATGGACCTACATTGGGGCCATAAAGTTTGTTCAAAAGAAAAACTATTTCAAACTGAAAAAAAAAAGTATTTGAAATGAAAAAATTAACTCAAAATAAGATTCGAAACTGAAAAAATATATATTTTGAAGTTGAAAAGAAAAGGATGGGAAACTGATTATTTTTTTCCTCACTGTGATTATTTCATCTGAAACAAACTGAAAACAAATCACACGTTAGTAGGGTTTAATGCATTTTTTAAAAAATATGTTGCGGCACGTGATTAAGATGTGCAAAAATACTTCAAATGTACTTTTTTATTGCAGTGAAATAATCTCACTGAGAAATATAATCTCCACATCTAGCTAGAAAAAATTTTTGGCACCCGTATTGTTAAAGTTTTTCCACATTACCAATAATGTATAATAAGGTTCCAGTCTTTTATAATGTTTTGTACTTTTGGAGCAGAAAAGGGAACTTTGAACATTTCTTTGACATGATCCCTCCACATCATCCAGAATCTAATAGGTTTTCTATATAATTCAGGTCTGCAGACTGAAGAAGGTTGATTTTTCATCTGGAGAATTATTTCTGCGTTGATTTGGCCGCATGCTTTGGTGGATATCTTGTTGAAACAACTAATGAAACCCAATTTGTAAGGTTTCACTTTAATATTTTCAGGTATTTCAGAGTTTGTGCCCTCCAGCAAGAATTCCCAGGGCATATTGAAGTCCACAACATCACAGATTTTCTGCCATACTTAACAGTGGGCATAAGGTGCTTTTATTTGCATTCACCTTCGTTTCACACCAAACCCACCTGCAGTGTCATTTATCAGAAAGTTCAACCTTTGGCCACATTTTGCGTGCAGGAACCTTTTCCGTGCTCTGTTTCCACAATATTTACAAGAGTTAAATTATGTTACCTGAGCAACGACTGTTCAAATACGCCATTAAACTGCAACTACAAAGCCTACGTCATAGTTGTAGCTGCAATACTGGAAACCCGACTGCATTTGCTGTAGACACTTTGAGACACCAGATCAATTTAGAGTTGATGTTGGATGCTGTGTGTGTGTGTGCAGTTCATAATGCTTCATGTTATGGATTTTCTCCCAGCACTGAATAGATGTAAGGAAATTAAATGTAATTTTTTCCCTCAATAATCATATTTTAGCATGAATGCGAATAAAATGATCTATAACAGTATTTACATTTCAGAAGCATAGCTTGGCGATCATCTTGCAGCATGACTTTCTCATTAGATGGCTGCAAATCTGGCATCAGACAAACATCCTTTGACCCTAATCCTCCTTGGACCTTGTTTGGGTGTGGCATCTCAAGGGGTCCCCTAACCACAGCATCCTTAATGAACCTGCTGTGAACGTCCGATTATAAGCCGCCCTCATGTGCTACTTCTCGTCCCTCCAGATTATGACCTGTCCAAGCTGAAGGATTTCATGGACCAGCAAGTCGACTCGTACATCGAGAAAGGAATCATCGCCAAAGACGAAGGAGACACCATAAAAAGGATCTACAGCAGCCTGTGACAAGATAATCCGTCCAAAGTCCGTCACTAAGATCTCCTACAAGAACACAGATTATCTCAAATTATTTTAAATTGTATGATAAATTACCTGCAGTATAATCAAAACCCAATTTCCCAGATGTTCCAAAAATGAACCAAAATTTAAATTTAGTCTCAACTAAATTGAAATGTTCACCCGAAAAATCCTTTCATAAGGAACCTGAATACGTTGTCACATCACACAGTGAAGTCTGCGAATGTAATTGCTAGAACCGCATTGCAACAATAAATCCACAGATATCAAATTATACTAATGTGTAAACCTGTCTTAGTCAGCCATACTTATCTTATTTTCCAGCGCATATGTGAGATTTTATGTATTCTTGCTTTTTGTTTTACCATAATTACGTTTGTGACGTTATGATGTCTGTGCGCCTTGTTGCTACCTTTTCTTTTTCCTGTTCTGCTGTAATCCACCTGGGGCCCGCTAGGGGGCGGTGTCGCAGTCAGTAATTCTCTCTGTACGTCTCTACTATGTGTTTTACGTCTCCATCAACGTAGAGGCAGATGATAGAAGTATTTTTAAATGTAAATATTTGTGGATTTTTTTTCCTAAAGTTGTAAAAGCAAATAAAACATTGCCTTTTCTTTATATGTGGTCTGCATTGTGCTTGACTACAAAACACCTGATGAAAGAAAAATATATAAAATGTTTGTTTTTCTATTGAGTCTTCAATAGAATCCTTTAAAGTTTATAGAATAGCTCATTATTATAAACATTGCATTTTTGTATCATAAGTTATGACATAAAAACTTTATGTCTTACAAAAGCTAAACAGCCTTTAGAACTATTACTGTCTATGTTACCGTTTTGCTTTTATTAATATTTTCTTGAACCACGTTTCAAAATTTTCATTAGTTTATTTTCAGTAAATTTTTTTCTTATTACTTTTGTCAGTTTCAAGTTAATTCAGTGACCATGGTTGGTTTTTTGGCCATAAACAGAGCGGTAGCAACATTGTTTGACTGCATGTGTAGGTCCATCTCTGGGTGGCTTGAAAAAAACATAAGAACGATTTGGAATGGCCTAGTCAAAGTCAAAACTTACATCCAAGTGAGATGTTGTGGCGCAACCTTAAAAAGCACATTAATGCTTGAAAGTCGAGTATTGTACTCACAGGAAATCATGGGAAAAGGCTACGGCTTACCAGCTTAAACGTAAATTACAAATTTTGCTGAAAGACAGATTTTCCCTGAAAATATTATACTATTATAATATTATTGTTTTGAGACCATTTTTACTAACATAATGATAATGGCATAATAATGCAAGTTCGCTCTCTCAAACACTAATAAACTTTAATTTTGTGCAGAAAACGCTACACTGGAAGACATTTTAAATTATCCAACCAAAAACAATAAGAAAAAAGGAAGTAAAAAACCATCCACAATCAAAACCTTCAATAAAATTAATTAATACGTCTCTGTAAACAAAATTGCTCTTCAAAAAATATCAGAACGCAGTTTTAATTTTGTCACGCAATTAATTAACTGGTTATTGCGACAGGCTTCAACGCAAACAACAAATATAATCTTTAATCTGTGGCTAAACAAATCGTGCGTTTCCCAACCTGTCTTGTTTAAATCCAAGTTTTTTTGGAGGCCTAAACCAAACATAAAATCCATCCGCTCCTCCAGATAAAAACACACTTCACATGTCGTGGTATGGCTTAAATACATATTTATTTATTTCCGCAAATACAACCAAAGAAGTTTAAAAGCACAATAAAACAGCTGTTACAGACATGTTGTCCACACACATAAATAATGCATTCACACTTCAAAAATAGAACTCGCTTTTTCCGACACAAACAAAGACTTTGATGAGGCAAATGTGTTCAAAGGCTTGAGTCCGTCCATCACCTCACTTTAGCAGGATTTTGCTCACGCAGGGAGAAAACACTGATGAGAAAAGCTTTGGCTTTCCAATGATTGGTTTCTTCTGAGAACAATTTTTTTTTTTTTTAAAAAACATCGGGGGCTTTTATGGTGCCTAATCTCAGCGCGTCATGTCTCCCTGTGAGGACGAATGCGGCTGGTGTGCTCTGTACAACAGCTTCGCGTGAATACGCTCAGGAAGCAGATGAAACGGTAAAAAAGAAAAGAGGAAGAAGAAAGAAAAAGAAATAATAAAACAAATAATTACCATCTAATAAATAAGAAGGCAAACATGACACTTGTTCAGCAAGATGAACTGAAACGGATGAGGTTGTGTTTATGGTCGCATGAACGGACTGCTTCCCTTAAAGCTCATGGTATGACGTTTTGGGGGCCGTGTCGTCCTCCTCGTTGTTCCTAAAAACATACAGACAGACAACATGTTTACAGATATGATCGGAGGCTTAAGCACAACACGACAACGTGAACTCGTGTCTTTCTTTCTTTAGTTTTAAGTCAGTGCACGTATTTGAATAATAGGCAAACTACCATTTATGAAAAAGCCATTTCAAAATGTGCATGTGTGCCATTTTATAGATGTAAATTTCCAAAGTGTCCCAATGAGAAGGACATTAAACTTTGCCTGGATTGAGTAAGGTGGAAGAAACTTTCAGTAAGGTTCATACAGAAGACCTTATGAAAGTATTCACACCCCCTGAATATAATGACACAAACTTTAAACTATTTCTTTGTATGGATTTGTCTTCTGCCCTCTCCTTATTCTTAGACGTTCAAACAATCTGCTGCCACCAGCTGCTTCAAGAGTCTGTCTGTGTCCGTACCCATTCCACCGTAAAACGGAGAGTACGACCCCAACTGCAAACTTACCAACACACGGTGGTGGACGCAAATCTCCACCAAATCATTTTACAGTATGACCTAGTCATTCACAATTACGGATTTTATTGAACAACAGCAAGATGAAAACGACAACTGAAAGAAAGCCTCAAAGCTGAAGCATGTAACTTTTATGAACAATGGTTTTTTTTATTTACATATTCGTTCAAACTGTCACTATGCTGCAACAGTACAACATGAGACAGATAATCAAAGGAGAGGGTGTGAGCAGCACATACAGAAGGGTGACTGACAGTGCAAAGACCCTCCTCCTGGTTCTGATTGGCTGTTTCTGACTGAGACCCGTGCAGAAGGATGCAGAGGAGCTCATTTTTTCCACAGATTATCTGTCTCACACTATACAGTCACAACATGGAGACAGTTTTAACAAATACAAAAAAAAGTCTTTAGAAAATTTGCTAAACTTTAAGAAAACCCTTTAGCAGTTTGCCATCAGCCATGTTTGCTCACAGAAAACATGGAGAAGATTTTGCTCTTGATTCCCAGAGTCGACAGAAAGATATTCCTTCAAATTCTGACACACGAACTACATTGTGTTGGTGTAACACATAAAACATATTAAAGTTTGTGTTTGTAATGTGACGAAGTCTGAAAAGTTCAAAGAGCATGAATACTTTTACAAGGGAGCTGATTCTTCATCACAATCTTTCCTCAGAAATCCGATGGCCACGGCCCAACGAGTTGCGTGTCCGTTAAGATGATCCCTGCTAGAAACTGCAGTTCAGACTCTTATCTGAGCTTAGTGTGCGATTGCCAGAAGTTCCACTCGGCACGTAAGAAAAGTAAAACGTCATCAGAAAAAGGGAGGCTAACACATAAGGCACTGTGTGCTGCAGCAGCCAGACACCGTGTTATGCAACTGTCAGGTACTTAGCAGGAGATTTAGCCTCGGCGTGTTCTCCTCGCCCCGCGTGTTGAGACAGAGGGCCGCTCAGCCGCAGAGCTGCACTGCATGCTTTCGTCCATGTCAGCTTCATAGTGGACTGAGTCACGCTGCATACTTTATTTCCACTTCAGCCTCACTCAAAGTGGTTCAGTCGGTCTGTTATCGTCAGAACGTAGCGCTTCCTCTAAAACACCAGCGCTGTTTCGGGCCCCAGCGTTCAGGTTGTTCCACCAGGTTTTGTTGTCTAACGAGTAAATGAGCTTTTAGCCTCTGTGTGTTCAGGCAAACAGAGGCGTGCGTCATTGTTTCCACACCATCCTAGGGCAAACACAGGCGCACATTGCATCCCTGTTTAACTTTCCTCTTTTAATAAAATAAACCATAAACCTCAGATTAACTCGGGGAGGAATAGTAGTGATTGCTGCTTCTTCCTTCGTGACAGACTATTCTGCAAAATCAACTTTCTTTTAGACCTGATGGGAAGCTTTGGAAATATGAAAGCTGTAGTTTGGTAACCACTTACTTCATTATTTTTACTTTATGTTTCTGTGCTGCATTAACAGGAATTCCTGGTTCTCAGACACTGTGCCAAGCAGAAAAACTGTGTATTCTAATATTTATATAACAAAAACACTTTTAATCTAATCATCTAATATTTACTTTTAAGAACATTTTACATGAGGATTTCTTTCATTCACATATAGTGGATCTCAATATCCGCAGTTTTTTTTTTTTTGGAACATGACTCCAAATTATTTGCACAAAATCTACATAGTAGCTCATTTCTTTGTGTAGTATATCTAAAATATTTGAAACAAAAATTCAGGACAGGAAGCTGAAAAAGTCTAGGGGCTCATATGCATTGCTGCCATTTGCAAAGTAGCCAATCCAGAAGCGCCATTCATGTGTCTTGGTGCTGATTGGCTGAGATAAGGAAAACTTCTGTGGCAATGCCAAGACATTTTCCACTGTGCGTATTAATGTATAGTAAGTTACATTTGGTGTTTGAACTATTAAAAAAGGCAGCCATAAGCGTTTGTAGAAGGCGTGTGAAGTATTTGTGGATTTTAGCTTTTTGTGGGCCGCTGATAAAAGGTCTGTTCTGTAGAAACAGCACATTTTCTACTGAGCCAACAAGTTTCCCAAATAACAGTTCCATTTAGGCTCAACGGACCAGAACAAGGCTCCCACAGGGATCGTGCCAAAATAGGAGGGTTTCCAACAACACTGCAGTACTTGAACATTTGTCAGCCTTTATCACACCAAGAAGAACTGGTTTGTCTCAATTAGTGTTTCACGAAGCAATACTCAGTCAACGGTAACGCCTTAAACAAACGCTCTGATGTGAATTTGTCAGATTTGGACGGTTAGAGAGGGCATGATTCGTGAAACGCTGTAAAACAGAACCTGAAGCTCTTGCAGCGAGGCCTGAAACTGCGACGACTCACATCAAAGAAGCTGCTGCATCATGAGGGGAGGAGGGCGACTCACCTTACTTCCTCTTCCTTCAGTCTCTGTGCAGCCTGCTTTGACTGTTTGATTTGCAAGTCCAGTCTGTGCAAGAAGTCTTTGGCTGACAGCTCCTCGGGCTGAGGCTGAGGCTGGGGGGCGTTGGAGTTCTCGGGAGGCGGCGATGAGGGGGGCGAGGGTCCCTCGATGTCCTGCGTCACAACGTGGGGTACGTGCGCGTCCTGGTTTGCCGTCTCCCCGTCCCCGTCAGGAGACTCCAGAGACAGTCCGTTAAAAATGGAGCGCTTCTCTGACACCACGGGGATGTTGAGGCTGTTCCTCAAGAAGATGCAGTCGTTGCTGAACAGCTTGTTGGCTCGTTTGATTTGCTCCATCTGCAAAATGAGAGTGAAATAAAAAATAATAATAAAAATAAAAAAACACAATGTTTGGGTTCAGGTTTTTAATAGTGATGCTTAAAACAGCATCTTAACCAACTGAATCAGGCAACATTTTCTTGATGATTGGGCAAGGAACTACAATATGAGTTGTCCCCTGAATGCATCAAAACCAAACACCCATAACTTTTTTCTGAGTTAGAGACATTTGCTTTGTTGTATGCACAACTGGAATGAATTGTTGAATAAAACTAAATTTGCACAAATAAGAATAGGAGTTCCAATCTCTGGATCTTAAAATTAAATTGTCACTTAAAATGCAGATTTAAAGGGAAAGAGGAAAAATGACCTGCCGTGTTTGTTCTGAATGTGAACATCTCTCTCTGTAGGTCAGCTATAAGAACTGGCACAAACACAGAAACTAAGTGTAAAATCGAGAACTAAGATCGTGTTCGCACCAAGTGAGGGGAAATTACAACCGTGGTAGAGCTTCCTGTGGGAAATAGTGCTCAAAAATGCACCTAACCACAGTCGCCAACATGAGTGCAGAGGGGCTTCACGTAGGACTTTTCTGAGCTCATACTGTTGTGCACTGATGACTTTAAATTGATGCATTTGGTGAATAGACACACTAGAAGAGCTCAGGCGCAATTATTTCAAAGTGATGCTGTGGCTGGTTGCTGCTTATGTGTCAGGCGGTCATAATTACCGTCATGTTTAGTTACAGTGATGAACATGAACGCAGCAGGGCAGCAGCCTTACCGTCACACCGTATTTGAGAGCAATCCCCTGCAGAGTATCGCTGTCTGTAACCCGATGCTCTATGTATTTCTCCCCCAGGGACGCAGTGACGCTGGCTGTGCTTCCGTACGAACGGATCTTGGTCCGGGCCAGGCTCTGGGACAGTTCGCTTTCGGACTCGGAACCCGACCTGGACCGCGGGAAGATGGGCTGGGCAAGTCGACCTCCTCCTCCATCCCGCATCGGCAGGACGGGAGAGAACTCCGCCATCTTCTCTCCTGAATAAATAAAGAGGGCAGATACCTCTGTTTGTCTTAAAGCCCCGGGTGTCTCTCTGCAGCCGAACTACAGCGAAGGTTTAGGCGGCAGGAAGAGCTCCATCCCGGGTCACTGTGGGCACGTCCACCCTGGGGAAAAGACGCATGTTTAGGGGGAGACAGCCTCACCGCTCCCCTCTCTAGCGTAGATCCGCTACGTTGATCGTTGTACGTCCAGAGGGAACGTCGAACTTCCGGTTAGGCTTTCAAAATAGTTCTCAGATCGTTATCAGAAAAATTACATTTACCCATAGTATTTCTAACAATGACATGACTTCTATATATATATATATATATATATATATATATACACGCTGCGTCTTATATATACACAGTACAGACCAAAAGTTTGGACACACCTTCTAATTCAATGGGTTTTCTTTATTTTCATGACTATTTATAAGGCAATAAATCCCACTTATTAACCTGACAGGGCAGGTTGACCTATGAAGTGAAAACCATTTCAGGTGACGACCTCTTGAAGCTCATCAAGAAAATGCAGAGTGTGTGCAAAGCAGTAATCACAGCAAAAGGTTGCTACTTTGAAGAAACTAGAATATAAGGGGTATTTTCAGTTGTTTTACACTTTTTTGTTTAGTGCATATTTCCACATGTGTTATTCATAGTTTTGATGCCTTCAGTGTGAAGCTACAATGTCAATAGTCATGAAAATAAAGGAAACTCATTGGATTAAAAGGTGTGTCCAAACTTTTGGGCTGTACTGTATATATAAGTCAACTTATCTTTAAGAGAAGGAAACATATTTTTTATGTTTTTAACTTTAAAAAAAATATTTTAAAACATTACAACATATTCAGTCACCATGTGATATAGCTAAAGCCAGTTTACTTTCAGACTATAAAAACACAAATTATGTTTCATGAAAAGAAACTGAATAGTTTCACGCTGTGTGGAAAGGTTTCGCAGGTCTTTGTGATCACTCCCCTCCTGTCTGGGAAATGTGAGTCCTGTAATTTGGCCAGACACTGTGAAACGAAATGAGTTAACAGGCATGTGATAGAAACTATGTATTTTCTCCTCCCATAACAAAGGCCATAAATGATAAACAGGATTTTTCCAAGATGGAAAAACATCATAAAGTCTCCTAAATAAGGAAGTGACTGTTTATGTACTGGTTTAAAATGTCCAGTATTCACTGTAATCATGCTGACATAGACTAAACAAACCAAAAAATGTATGGATATTCACTGATGTATGTTGACAAGTTACTCAGAAATATGTTTGTTTCCACTATTGTAACTTTATCCAATAACAGACAAAATAGCAACAAAAGACAAAAACTGAACCTGGTGTGAGAAACTAGCGACTTTGATTGATTTTATAGGAAACATGTGTCCAGTATCTTGAACTTTCCTAGGGACATTACAATAATGACAAGAAAATATTAAGTATTACACTTAATTAATTCTGTTGTAAGATGGGGATTTTGATGTAAATTTGTGATCATATTCCAAATTGGTGGAGTACATGAGTCTGATGTTTACATGGCGGTAAGGAAGCACTGCTTTGGCCTTATGTCTGATCAGAAAATGGCTCCTTTTTATTTGTTTGTTGTTTATTTGTTTTGTTGGATGATATCCAAATTGTGTGACCGACTTTATTAAATCGCGGTTGCCTCTGGTATCCAAGCAGAAACCAGTTAGTATGACTTTCAGTCTTCAGGATTATGAATCTGTAAACATTGTGTGTGAATGAGCGTTTGCGGTTGTGTGAAAAGGGGTCAGTTTGTCATACAGTTCATGAGACAGTTATCCCAGATACTGACCTAGTGTATGCAACATTTTGAATTCAATGAAAGTTATCTACAAACATTTTTTAAATCTTTTCTCCACGTTTTCTGGCATTTAACAAATAGAAATAAGTTTGGTAATTCCAACTAAGCTAAAGCAAGAGAAGTTTGCTCTGATTTGACTTCAGATAATGAGAGAAAAATGTATTTGTGTCTTTTCTTTCATTGTATATAAATATCTGGTTTCAGCTGTATGTTATAACCTCTTTGAATTGAAGCATATTAGAACGTGAATTTGATCAAAATTGGCTGCATTGTTTGATGTTGTAGTTTTATCTGCATTGATATTCACAGTTAATGGAAAGATTCACCATCTACTTCCAACCTCAATGTGAAATAAAACATGATTGGTTTTTTTTTTAAATGGTTGTTAATCAGCAAGTTTTGTTTTTGTCAGGCAACGTCTTCTGACCTAGATTTTAGGACTACATGTCATCTGGATACTTTGACGGTTTGATAGGTAATGCAATTTGGCAAACTACAAATAGGACAAAACTCCATTATGTGATTCCAATCTGGGATCCTGTGAAAAACAGAGGCCTTCTAATCATGTATTCATTACTGGACGGACAGTGAGTGGAAATTTTCATCGCCACCTGCCACTGCCGTCTGTGCAGTCTTTATTGTTACTGGTTATTCAGACGGCCAAGTGGAGGAAAGCTCTCTGACGTTGCTCGGTTTGTCACGGAACTTTGTTCATTTATTAAAACACGCAAAGGGCTTTCCCATATTAATCACTGATGGGTGGAAAATGGGCTCTAAATGTGGCATCAGTAAGAGATAGCATGTTTTGCAAGAGAAACACAAAGGCTGCAGGTGACTCTTTGAGATGAGCAGGATGTGCAGAGGTGAAACTTGATCCAGCGTGGAACAAATGTGGTGGAGCAATAAGTGGATTCATGATCTTTGAATGCTTTCTTGATTCAATCAGCATCTCTCCAGGACATACATGGAGCCGTGCTCATCTCACTGCATGACATTTTCAAATGGAAATCAGGTCATTAAACGTGTGCAAGGGAACACAGGCGGACCAGGAAGAGGGAGCGTGGCGCATTAATTAGTCATGAAGCCTTCAATATGACATGACACTTTTTAAAAATCAATTCTGCATTCACGTAATATTTGTTTCCCCTTCTTTAGTCGTGGCTAGTTTCAAAAGCAAGCAACAGAAGGCCACTTACACAACTCCATCCCGTCTTTATGCTGTAAAAATAGCAAGGGAAACAGCTGTCTCCTTCAGACGGAGGAGAAGGAACAGTTTGTCTCTCATGTTGTAACCATGATAACAATCAGCCTCCTGATCCAAATCCACCTACAGCTTTATAGGAGAGAGGATATGGCGGACCGTGCCAATTCACTCCTACCCGTGGTTTATAGCTGGGAAGGCTCCAGGCCCAATGGAGTGTAGCCTTTCTAGAGTTTGTTTCCTCTCATAATTTGTCAACCAAATTAATAGTTTAAAAATCTGAGAGCATTTCTGTACAACAACAGAGCCTGTTTAAAATGGTTGATTCATAACATATTTAGTTACTATTCATGGGTGAACATAGACGTCTTTGCAAAGCCATAATATACACAGATGTGATTCTGGACGTCTTCAAGGTTTTATCCAACTAGTGCAATGGAAAGTTTGTCTTATTCTGACCCCTACTGGGAATATTTAGTGTTGCAGCTCAATCGTTTGAGCAAACTTTATTTATGTGGTACTTTTCATACAAACTGCAACACACAATGGTTAGTAGATTAAAAATACAATACAATGATGCTTAATGGTGATGGACATGATATGGGATGGATACCCAACACTAACTTGAAACGCAATGAAAACATTCTTATTAAATAAGAGGAGAAAAGAAACGCTATCTTTACTTAAGAAATTAAAAAATGAGACAGATGTATGTCTCATTTTTAGAACACTAACATAAAATAAGCCAACTAAATAAGAACAGTAAAGAATAGCCACTCTACTACAACTATAGAATAAAATAAACATAACTAAATGATAAATAATTCAGAGCTAAAATTGCTGATAAAATGCTATTGCTTGTGTGCCTCAAAACCAAATAAAAAAAAAAAAACTGTAAGTTGATACCTTGAATATAAGATACGATAAAAGACTTAGATCTAAGCTACACTAAAAGCTGAATAAATATAGTAACGTCAAAATCAACTCAGATAAAAGCTACATTACACAGATATGTTTGGCATTATATTTATGGGTTCATGAACCACGATGGACTGACCCAGGAAAGAGCTTTAAAAACAAGTAAAATTAATTTAAAATTCAATTTAAAAAATGTAACAAATCTTTAAAGTAAAGATTTTTAAATTTGTCTGAAATTTGTGATGGTTTTTGTTGAAAATCCTGGATTTTGGAGCCTTAATTATTTCCTCCAGCAGATGGCGCACGTTAGTTTACTAATCTTAAAGTGGAGCATATCGGTTTTACATTAGTGCTTCTCTTTTTCTAACATTATCTTCGCTCTAGAAAAACGAGCCGTCCGCTTTGGTGGGGAGGAATGTTCTGACATAATCTCGATTTAGCTGCACACAAATTTATAATGTGGTTATTTATCCAAGATCATTTCAGCAGCCAAGTTAATTATGAATGACTGATGAGTTATGCAGAGTTCATGGTGTAGCAGTTAATACAGCTGCTGCTCCTATAGAGTGTAAAATCCGGTAATGAACCTCTAAGATTAGTCAGCAGATGTAGCCAGAGGCTCCTGCTTCCTTTGTGTTGGCTGAAGGACAACAGAAACTCACACTGGAAAACATTATACATCAAATGAACCAAGAGACAAACAAAAATACAGCTTGTAGACTGTTATAGAGGACAAATTTAATAATAAAAGTCTGCTCTGATGTGCACTTAATCTTCTGGCTACTTGGCTCTTTAGTTTGGGTCTATTTTTAATCCAGCAACTTTCCAATTCTTTTGTCTCAGAATAAGAAAGCTCATGTCGACTAAGTGCATGGTTGCATATTGTATCTGCATGTCTTGTTTTTGCTTTTGAAGCAACCTCCTGATGTCACTCCACAACTTCCCAGCTGAATTAAAGTTTAGTGTTTGCAAAATTTAAATGCTGATGTCACCTTAAGAGGTTCAGCGTTCTTCAGTCTTTATAAGTTTCAGTGGCTGCCAACGCAGATTCTGAGAATTTCTGCCTCTGTAATCATTGGTGAAGGTCTTATTTATTGTTTTTGTCTGTCTGTCTTTTTTTTGTATGAAAATGAGACGCAGTTTTGTTTTCCAGATATTTGTTTTTGCTCTACAACTCTTAGTTTTGTGATAGCATGTTGTGCTTGAGCAGTTCCTAAACTGCACATTTTGCTACATATAATAAGAGACAAACTCTTCTCAGGCTGTTTTTTTTAAAGTTGAGATTAAATATAGCTTCCTGAGAGTCCTGTTTGAACATGACAACCTCTAATAAAGGCTGCGAGGTTTATGTTCAGCCTCTTCTTCCACATGTGTAGGCAGTTTAAAGGAGCAGTTGTACTGTGCTTACATAAGCACAAATGTGTGTGTTGTACTCTCAGTTCTAGGTTTGTATTTTTCCTTTGCAAAATGATTCCTTTGTGACTAAACAGACACGACATCAGGCTCTTGTTCTTTCTGCTCTCAGTGTTGAAACCCTTGAGTCATTCACCTCCTACCCTCGCCGGGTCAAAGTTTCGTGTCAGAGGTGCAGCATTTTCTCTGACAGCGAAGCTCTGGCACAGGAAACCTACAGAGGGATGGAGTCATGTTCATTACATCATCTTTCAGGCATGCGCAAACAAGCAGAAAACTGGATCTGATTAAAAAGCTGCATATGTGCACCACACGCAGATCCACGGCGAGCCCGAAAGGCCCGTCAGTGATTGTAAACTCCTAACGCTGGGAATCTGGAAACAGGAGACTTGGGATCCGTAATCACAAGGCTACAGAGTGACTTTTGTAAACATTCTGATTCTGAAGACGGCTCTCCAGTTTCTCTGAGAATTTCATGTTTTTGCTCTGATGTCTGCTCCCTTTGATCTTATAATGAAGTCAGCAACAATGCAACTTTTACACATTCATCATGTTTGACCTGCTAAGTAAACAACACATGAATCAGGCTCAGCTGTTTTACATTCATGCAAATATCACATCAAGATTTCCAGACGTACAACTTAGAGATTTTGGTTTCTGTTTTCTTTTTTTTAAACATAATTAAATATTTTCAAGCACGGTTTCTGATGTAGGTTTATTATCTTTCAATAGGAGCATAATTTTGAGTCATTTTGTTTCTGTGTTATTAATTTCTAATGTAAGATTTTTTCACTGGCTGCATTGTTATAATCACTTTTGGTCTTTTCTTCACAAATTTCTCAATGTTGGGGTTATCCATGTGGCTTTTCTTTTTTCTTTTCACTTAACCTTCCATTATTCTTTGATATAGCACATTGTGAACCGACCCCACTTGCTTTTATGGCTAATCTTCCCTGTGGACGAAACATACCAAGAGTCTTTACAATACCATGCAGCTTAAAGTTACTATTTTAGAACAAGTTATAAATTAATACAAACAAATCCCAAATACACTATATGTATATATAAACATTTATTGTTGAGGATATTTTATATTCAGCAGTGCTTTTTAACCTGTCCTTTTTTATTAATAATAATAATAATAATAATAATGATAATACACATTCTTTGTGTTAACATCAGAGTGTGGAGTTCAGGTACAAAAAAAAATTTAATCTCAGCAGTGATTTGTGGGTTATGACACACGTGTGTGTATCTGTGTGCATACTTTCAATCTGGGATGGGATTTTACAGTTAATATTACATATTACAAGCCACCAGATACCAACAAGCCCAAGAAAATAAAGAAGAAAAGTTATCCACTGTAGGTGACTGTTCACCAGAAAGCAAAGGAATATAAAAGCAATCTGTCTGGAGGAAATATTAGCAGATGTGGACATAGAAAAAGTGCACAAATATATATATAAAAAAAAGAAAAACTGAGTAAAATATTTTTCCTAAGGAATGTGAAGCTTTTTGGTCAACAGAAACTTGATGTTCACAAGTGAGGACGTCATGCCAGCATATTGTTCCTATAGACACTTTATACAAGGTTCAAGTAACTCCTGAATATATCCTGGTTAGCAGGTTAGAGGAACGTTCTGTTCGATGCACCTGGATTCTCAACTCTGCTCTACCGCTGAACCTGTGACAGTTTGTGTTGGGGGAGGACGAAGGCTTCAAATTACAACTTCAATCTGCAAGATGGAGCTGGAAGAAAACATTTTACATGCCTCAGTGAGCTAGCAAATTGTTATGAAAACATCAAAAAAAACTAAATAAGGGGTTAACAGCATTGCTTCATGTAAAAATGTCCAAGTTAATTTTTTTTATAAGTAGATTTTGTTTCCTTGGATCTAGACTGTGGCGTTAAAAGCAAGTGGTCTACTGTGGCATCATCTGCACTACGTGTGTTAGTCTTTGGCATGATTGAGCATCAAAATCTTCTCTAATTTGTATTTTTCTACGTTTTTTTTTTTTTTTTTCAAAATAAGCTCACTTTTGCATTATACTAAACACTTTGACCTAGTTATACTTTTTTGATCGAAATAATTAACATTAAAATTGCAACTGTATCAAAGCAAGAACTTCAGCTAGGTTAAAACGGTAAATAAGTAATTACAGTTTTTGTTTTACAAAAGGAGATAAACCAAGGTTATCCACGTGATTTTAACACACGTCACTGACTATATTCAGACCAACCATTGCAGCACACCAGGTCCAGTCCTGCCAGCTTTACAAGAGGTTTTTAGTAACACCAGCAAAAACCAGCGCCTGTGCAGCTCCATGCTGCCGCGCTCCATTAGAACCAAGAGTCGTCAAAAGGAAGCACAAACTCCAGACAAATTCTGCTGCTTTAACGCATCGTTTCAAAAGAAGCTCTGATCTCAGCCGCAACACAAGTCTCCAAATGTTTTTTTTTTTTTGTTTGTTTCCTTTTTTTTTTTTTTTTTAAGATTTTCCTCAAAGCTGTTGTTTGTTACGTAGTACTGTGCATGACTACTTCACATGTATTATAGCATCATATAAAAGAGAAGGAAAAAACAAAAACGACAAACGTAAAAATTCTGGACAGGTAAATATAAAGGCTCAAAATAAGAGCAGCTGAAATGACATGTTTTAAAAACTAATGAGATTTACAACATCAAGAACAAACATAAGAAACATGAACAGGGAGAGGGCGATTCCAGTTATTTCCCTTCTTCTCTGATGTATTGTTCAGGCTGAGCAAGCCTTGCCCCATAGTTTGGCACAGGACTAAAACTTTCACACAGTGAGATGAGACCAGGGCAGCGGCTGAAATTATTTCACGCGATGAGATGAACAGGATTGGCTCGGAGGAAGGTAGCGCTCCGCCTCTACTGGTCCCTCTCCACTCGCCTCCTGCGGACTGAAAACAGCATAAAAAGCATATTTAAAAAAATCATTAACATATAAAAGATAAGCAAAAAGCAAGCATGCGCTATTGTCTCTAAGCTTCACAGGTCTGTTAGTCCGACTTAAAGAGAGGAAGTGAGCCATCGACATCTTTGTGGTTAAAGTTTAAACCATTTCAACAGCGTGTGTCAGCATGTTCAGAAAACAAGAAGTGAGGTGTCGTCACTCTCAGGGTTTTCAAACTGTTAATGCAGTGAATGCAACACTCAGACACTGTGAAAAAAGTCTGTTATGATCAACCCCTTGACACACCCCATGCATCAGACCTGTGCAATGGCAGCTCTGACAGGGGGAGGAGCTAAATGAAAGAGGAGAGTTGGTCACTGCAAGCTGAACAGATGTTCAGAGGTCTAAATTTAACTTGTCAGGACATTTCCATAGCAACAGATACCAGCTGATAACTCAACTGAGTATTTTGGGTTTTTTTTTAAATAGGAGGTTCATTTCACCCATCTTTGCGTGTATGTGAATCATACCGAGGTCGTTGTTCTTGGTGATGGCCGCAGCAGCCCGGGACCGAGGCCCCTGCTGGGTGAAGTGGTAGCCGAACTTCACTATGCTCTTGTTCTGTTCCAACATTTTAGCTATCTCCATTTCCGCGGTGGTGCCCAGCTGCTGCCGCTGAGGAACACACAGTCACAAGGAGGTTAACGGGGAATGACAGAAGGAAGAAGCTCTGACCGCACAGAAACAGTTCAACTTCCTCTTTTCAGCCGGAAGCTCGCGGCACCGTACTAGTAAAACACACATGGACAAATGACAGCTAATTATTTGATCATCAACATGAATTTTTGCCTGTTTATCAAACCACAGTGATCTAAAACAGGGTGTCCAAACTGCAGACTGAGGGCCATTTGTGGCCCTCTTGAAGATTTTGTGTGGCCGTTCACCTTAACGTTGGAATACACCAACCTGAACAGGGGCTAAAAAATGATATTCTAGCCCACAATCAAACAGTATGTCTGCCTTGTGACAACTCAGAGTTAAAGATCCTTTGTGTTTTTTGATCTACAATGATTTAAACATTCTTCTTTTACAAAAGTCTCTTTAGTTAATTTAAATAGAACCTCGCACTTTTAGTTTATTATTGAGCCGATACAATTAAAAAAGCACAAGAAATGTGTATGTAAACTTTAAGGGTTTTCATCTTGATAAAATTGGCCTTGGACATCACTGACCTAACATAGTAAAGAAAGGCCAAAGAAGAAGGGTTTTATGTTGTTGCTTTACTTCTCGACTAAAATGAAATTAAACCTGTAACTTTGTCATATAGCTACCATGCAGAAAAAGATGGAAAACTAAGAATATTTTCCTTAACATCACCAGCTAAAATCCAGCTACTATTACCTACAAATCTATTTTTGGCTTAGAACATATGGTGGAAAATATCATTTAAAATCTCATAGTTGTACTTCTGCGTAGGGAGAGCTGCATGTGACTAGCAGAGCAAGTTTAATTGTTCGCTTTACTTTACTCACCTGGTTGTCTATCTTGATCTCGGTGAGTGTGTCATTATCTCGCAACGCCTCCACCAAAGACTGCACTCCTGTTCCAGTGATGAAATTGGACTCCAAGTTCAAACTTCGCAGCGTCTTGTTTTCCCGCAGCATGTCACTGAATGCCTAGAAGACGGAAAGGGAAAGCAAAAGAAAAAAAGAAAGGTGTAAATACGCAGTTACGACGTGTCAACAGAACCATTAAAAGCCCACGAACCGCTCCATCTCACCACAGCAACTGGGTCGTTACTCCGTGTTGCTGCCAGGCTGAACTTTGTGACGTGTGTGTTCTTCTCCATTGCTTTGGCAAAGTCTTTCAGAGTGGGAATGGGAATGTTCTGGGGAAAGAAAAACGCTGGTGTTGGTGGAGGCTGTACCCTACGCGGGTCAATTTTGCGTTTGGACTTGTGCGTACCTTAATGTTGTTAAGGTTGACCTCTTTTAAGGAGCCGTCGTTGTTTTTTACCCTCTGCAGTGTTTCTTCTACGTTGGTGGGGTTGGGAGGCTCGTCAAACACCGGGTTCATTTTCTCTCCTTTCACCACATCTGGAAGAGACAGAGAGCCTGAGGTCACAATATTGACCTCTTTGGGGGTAATTATAAAGAGTGAAAAAAACAAAACTTCACTGTACTCACTGTTGTAGCCCTCTTTACTTCCAGTTCCATCATATGTCTGATTACTGGTGACCAGTGTGTGCACACCCAGAATAGCTGTAACCCAAAGGAGGAAAATCTGTTCAATAACTGGTGAGAAATAACCGTGTAAGCATAAATTCTGCAGTTCGGTGTGAAGGTAAGATGATCTAATCTGGATAGCATTGCATATGGGAGGTGTTGTGCTGCTCAGTCAGCCCTTTTTTCTTTCATCCATCAGCACACGGAGTGAAAGACGGTGCCAAGGGAAAGGCTGAGGGGGGAAAACAACTTGTATTTTTCCATCCAAGGAAACACTCGGATCGGACAGATGTTGGCTGGATGCGGCTACAACTGGATTTTCTTTTCAATGAGTCATACTGATGTGTGTTCAAAAGCTGCTGTTCCCCTGCAAGAGTATTTATATCCCTTTCCCCACATAATACATCATCTGTAATAATTCAAAAGTGGAAGGAAAGTTGTGCAATTTTTGTTTTATACTCTGGAAAGTGTGGACGGATCTGTTGCAGGACACCAGCTCTCGAAAACGCTTTCTGACGGCTTTCTATCAACAGCGGTTTTCCCCATTCAACTCTTCCATGCAGGTCTGAGTTAATGAATGCAGAATCAAGTTGTACAGGAAACAGATTCTCCCACCTGAAAGTGCCACCATGAAATGTTTATTAAACGTTTTCATTCTTACCTGCTAAATCACACAATTCGGTGTCTGTGGCGCTGCAGAGAGCTTCTTCTAATTCTGGATCAAGGGTTGTGGCTTCTTCCTGAAACATGTCTTTTGGTTTCTGCTTGGGAACAAATACTTTACCTGTGGAGGAAAGACACAAATGCCAGTCAGATGGGAAACTTGCATGAGATTTGTTATTCATTAGGAGCCAGTGGCTCGGGAGAGGTAGGTTATGCGTCTTCTGATTAAGGTCGCTGGGTTAATTTAATCTTCCCTCGCTACATGTCAAAGTATTACATCCAAACACCATTTGTCCTGCTATGTGAATCAGTGATTTGTTGTGCAAAATTAACTTGGTGAGGGGGGAAAAAAGTAGTTAAGTTATTGTAACATGAAGAAACTAAATATCCTTCCCAAAGTTCAAAACAAGAAACTGAATCTGTTATTTATTTCCTTCTGTCATCGTCTGAAAGTCGTAAGACTGAAAAATCCCTTCTTGTTCTGAGTACGAAGGCCTACAAGCAAATTACCATCTAAGACACAACAAATCGTTTTCTACACTTTGCAAATTAGATTTTTCTTCAATATTGACAGAAACCAGGATCTTAGAATGTGTTTTATTGCTTTGAAGACTTTAAAAGCCCATTTAAATCTGCAAAACTCAATTTGTTTAATCATGTTAAATTGTTTTTAATCAGAAATAAATGTACCTACATATGCTGAATCTTGCTAGCACGTGCAAGCTTCAACCTAATAGCTCATTGGAACAAAACATGAGTGAAATTACTGCACTTGATTTTCTTTTTGGAAATTTTTAGCATTAATTTAACCAGCTCTAAGTGATGCGTTCCTGGAAGGAATATTAATTGTGATGTAGAAAACGTCTCAAACTGAGCTATGAGCAGCCATGACTTTCTGACAGGATTTCCTTGGCAACCTATCTGAGGAAAGGAGCCAACAGTGTGAAGGAAGTCATGCAACAAAAACTTGAGTCTAATATAAAGTGCGCTGCTGAGGCAACAAGCACTTACAGCTGGCAGAGCAGCCATGCAGTGGGAGCTCTCTGCTGCCTCCATATGCCCGTCCCCTTCCACACTAAAACCCACCAACGACCGGCCCTCCCTTGTTCTCTTCCTTCCAACTCACTCAAGTCACTCAAATTGTTCAAAGTGCTCCCCAGTGGGGGCTCTGGCACTTCCTGCAACCCAGTAAACACTAAATACAGTCATTAAGCAGCATTCAGAGCCAACCCCTCAGTGGAGATATTTAACCCAGAGGACGGGACAAATGACAGAGACCAAAGGACTGTCAAGTAAAGAATTTGTCTTCTGTGCGATCTTATGCAAACATTGAGTGAATGGGAAAGTCACACTGGACCTTAGAGTAAAAAAATAAAATAAAAAACAACAGAGCCCAGGAAAACATAGAACAACAGTAATTGTTCTGACACCACATGACAGGACATGTGGTGTCAGAACAATTTGGCAACTAAAAAAAACAGATACCACCACAACAACGTAGCTCTTTTTGTTCAGCTGTTTCAGAACAACCATGAAGAATCTGTCTGACATTTTAAACAAATCACACACCAGCTACAATGTGAAGTTTTTACTTATCTTTTAGGTAACTATGTGGCTGTGACTGCATGACAGAGCATTCATAGCGTCACAAACACAAATATTGTTCTTGGAAAACATTCCCAAAAAAGCGGACAAAGTGGATTTAATCATATTTTCAAGCTTACTGATTTTCATTGATGCTCTTGAGGGACAAACTATGCAGAAAATAGTAAAAATACAAAACAACTTTTTTTTAATTTACCATCAATAAATACGACAATACAATAAATGCCGACCCCTATCCTGTAGAAGTGTGTATTACTGCTGATGAGAAAGAGTCTCACTCTGAAGACATTGTTGTTGTAGGGCAGTCCCATGAACAGGAGCCTCAGTGTGTCCGTCATGTCCTCCATTTTCAGAACGTCGTTCTTTGTGCATTCATCTCCAGAGCTGACCCCGGTGTCCTCTGTCACCGGCTCAACTTTTGTAACTCAGATCCCCAAAAGGTGATGGCAAAGAAAATGTAATCATAAACTTCTTCATAAAGTACAGAGTGCTGTAACCCTTCTTGCCTAAGTCTTAAAGTAAATGTGAAATGGGAGGTTGGCTCAATTAAAGTCTATTTTATTCTCATTTTGTCCCTACACAGGATAGTAGTCTATGTTACCAGCATAGAGAGTAAAACTGAATTTTATTCTGGCCAACATGCTGTTTTTTTACTCCTTTTAGCAGACCAGAGCAAAATACATGGTGTAATAACAACTCATTTCCAAAATGTTTATTGGATCTTCTGTGCTTTCAAAGATGTCCAACTTAAAAAAAATAAATAAATAAGCGAACTTAAGAGATGTTTAAGTCACCACAGATTCTCTGCTTCGGTGACCACAACATGAGTTAATAAGGCCGACACACCCTGAAGCAACTCTAGAGCAACTGAAAGTTAGAACAATAAGCACTGAAAATAAGTCATTAAAGAGCTGCAGTGGTTTCTATGGTATTTGAGCAAAGCTGTCTTCTGTAGACATTATTAACATCATTGAATGTGAGCCTCACACACTCAGAACCACATTAAATATCAGTAGGGGGCGAGTATAACAAGGGAGGACAGAATCCACAGAACCACCGGCCAACAGTGATCCAAGTTTTCCATGTTGTCATAGGAAGTTATTGAACACATGGGCAGACAGAGAAAAGGAAGCAGAGAGAGAGGGAGAAAGTTTAATTTCCAACTCTCTACTATGTGGCTGTGGGTAAATCAAGGAAAGATGTCAATTCCATGTTTCCTCTGCTTTTTTATGAGATTTCAGATTTTCAGCTGCTTCTTCTGCTGTGTTTGTGACAAACATTGCATCCAAACAGTGGTTATGATTACCAGAACTGTGTAAGAATAGAGCAGACATGTCAATAAAAGTCTAGCTTGTGTTTTTACAGCAGTCCATCCGGTTCTACAGGGATTTATTTTGTAAGAGAAGCTTCCTTCCTGAGTGCATTCACTCTGATAAAATAGATTTCTGCTTGTTTGGGGAATGCTTTTTTAATAATTGTTGGGAAGAATTATAAACCTGCTTCAGTGTTGATAAAATAGGAAATGTTGCAAACCTGAGAGCTTATGACATTAATGGAGACAAAATTTCATTTTCTTAAAGTTGAAGATGAACTTATTAGATAAGAACAGTTGAATAAATATTGTGAAAACAACAAATGTTTTAAGTCTTATCCCAATTCAAATAAGGCTTAAGCGTAGATTTGCATAGCTGCTTCTCAGAAAGAATAGCGATCATCCAGACTGGTCAGAAAAAGCTGAGATTTTCAGATCACTGGAAACTCAAGCCTTTGTAAAATCCATCTTTGTTAGTCTGTAAATGCTACAACAATCAGCATTTTACACACTGATGACTTTCCCGTTCGTGCTCTTCACACTCTATTGTAAGAAGCCTGGGAAAGCGACGGGAAGAGCCGCAGTGTGAAAATGATATTTGTATCAGTGTGAGATTACACATTATGTTAAGTGTCAGCTATAATTTTAGAAAAGCTTCTTAGTATTACAGGTTTCTCACACAAACATGATACCAGGATGATAACTCAGATAGATGTGCCAACAAGGAGGGGGTTGTAATAACAGCTACACACGCTGCAGGATTTGGGGTAAATATTCAACAACTCAATATGATCTTTAACATGTCAGCTATTAAAGAAATAAAACTATTCTTCACATTATGAGAAGTAGGAATGATTCAACTGCGCAAATATAGTCTAGGTACTCTTTTGGGTTTGCATTTCTGCACACATTGATAGTGATGATGATTGTGATTCAATATATTGAAAAGTTGAAGCTAAATGAACAGCCGGCGTTACACTCCAAAGAGTTTAACTGTAGGCTAGTGAAATATTTATCAAGACGAGAAAAACCAGATTTTTCACTTTTCACTTTCATTTCTGACACGACAGCATGGAAATTTTTCAGCTGTCAATTTCTAACATCACACAAAGCATGCTGAATAGTATTAAACAAAATGAAAATGATTGGAGAACAAAACAGAACTGCTCAAATGTTTTTAGCAATTTTTGGCAAATGTTTAATAACCTTTTCTGCCAAATTTGGATCAAACCATAAAAAGTCAGAATCATCAGAGTGGGGTTTAAGACACACACCTAATGAGTGCTGGTAATAAAAACACATGGTCATGATGAAGTAGTAAACTGGTTTCTACCTCCCATTACGTAGCACAAACCTTCCTCTGCCACAGAGAAGCATTAGCAACAAACAGTAGAACAGGAATTACTGCTGTGTGTGTTCTCCTGAAACACCCTGAATCATTTTCTCCAAAGAAATACAGTTATTAGCATGTGATAGCAACTAACCAGTTCTTACTCCGGTGGTTTTATTAAAAATAAGCCACAAAAACCTGCAAATCAACATGGCTGCTGGGTTTCTGTTGGGTAAAGACTTGAGATTCAGTTCCAGTGAAAATACCACAATAACGCAGAATTAATGTCATATCTGCATAGGTCAAAATACGCAACTTAACTTAGTATTATTTTTGTTCTATAGCTAAACAAATCAAACAAGTATTTTAGAATTTAACCAAAATATGTAAGTATAGGCAGGTTGAAGGAAGAATAGTAGAGAAGATTTGCTTCATTACAATTTTAGTTTTTAGTACGATCTCGTGTCACTTTTTAGTGAATAGAAAGCTTGCAAATTCAATCACTCTATACAACATGGCAAACTAAAGCTGAGGGTGTGCAGGGCAGATTTTGGAAGATGTTAATGACTGGGTAACATGTCCTGATGTTAGGATAACAATGCCACTGAGGTTTTGTACGCAGAAACCCTGTAAACAAAACATGGAGGATCAACATTTCCAGAAACCCCAGGAGAAATAAGCTTTTAAAACTAACATTACCCAGTAAAAAAGAAAAACAAAAGTGCCTTAAGCCAAACAGCTCTATCATAAATACACTATATCAATGACCCGGCTAGAACGTTTGCAGTTACGGTTTAACCAGTTTACCTTAATAAATGGGCCAAAGCCAGGGTTTGGATTCTGCAGCAGATTGGCGTTTGGTACACAACCAGTGAGGAAATTGTATCTTTAAACTTTTGAAGAACTCGTACACAGAGTCTGAAAACCTGCAGAAATGAATTAAGGTCAGAAATCCCCTCAAGCGAGTGGATCTGTGTCGGCGTTTTTTGTCCAGAAGGAGAACAAATCACTCTCTTTCTCTGAGAATCCTTTGTCTCTGCTGTCTCCGTTTCATTCTCCACCAGATTAACAGCAACATCTAGCCAAACAAAACAACCTTAGAAACAACATCCTAGTCCTAGGAGGAACCCTGACACTCACCTTTTCTCTCCCCAGTGAAGGGAACGATGTCGTCTCTGTCCTTGTAATCCATGGCCTCCTTCTCCAGGTATTTGAGCAGCCGATCTCTGTTGAACGGCCCAGTGGCCAACTTATCGGTCTGATCTTTCTGCCGCAAACCGGCTGGAAGAAGCGCATTCTGCAGAGGAAGGACAAGGAGCATATTGAAGCCATGTGCGATTCACCATCGCACGTGGCCAACATTTTTTTAACATTTTATTGTGTCTGGTGAAACACTTTATTAATGCAGCTAAGTGAGTATCGTGCAAAAGACAATATATCGGGCCAATTTCTTTCATTTTTGAAGATCGGCTAATACACACGTCATGTTGTATAAATCACTTTACTGTTGCCAACTTAGAGACGTTGTTGCTACAGTTGGCGACTTTTCAGTCAAAAAAAAAAATCTGAATTGTCGGATCAGGCTTTTTAAAGTGATCGGACAGAAAGATAAAATCAGTTCACACCCAGAAAACAAACAAGGGGACTGACTGATTCATTGCAACATTAAAATGTTACAAAAAACTTTAAAGAACTTCCCACTACAATAGTATAAGAAATAAAGAAATAAAATAGATCCATTTGCTAAATAACTGTTTTTGATGGAAACGAGTAGAAAATCCTACCAAATGCAGAGCAATGACCAAATGCTAAAACATGGATTAAAAAGCAGCAAATGAAAAACCAGCTCCCTAAAAACTACAAGAAAACAGATGTATAAACCAGTTTATCAGGATCCAGATGGTTTTGCTAAAGCAATGCAGAAGGAAAACCTGAATCACTAAAGAAGGATGCCTTCTAGAAACGTTCGTCAAGCCAGTTTGTCTCCAACGAAATCCAACGCTTCCTTGCAAGGCCGATGAGTTTAGTCTTTCTCTTGACATGCAGCACAGAAGGAGCCTTTCTCTACTGTTGCTAAGTGCTTCCTGTTGGTCTTGTGAGGTTATTTGTCCCACATCACATAACAGAACTTTAAATAAAGCCTCCACCCATTGTGGAGGCAATTTATGATTTTCTACAGTTTATAAGATAACTCATGCAACATGACTGAGGGAGGTTGCTGCAGATTTAGCTCATTTTCCGATTATAGCGGCTTCAGAGTGAGAGGTGTACAAAGAAAAGAATTCAATTGTGTGAGAAAGACTGGAGTTCAAAGCATTCCTGGAGAATCTACAGGAAAACGCCATTAATTTGAAGAGGGATTTCCTTCTAATTAAAACGACTTAACCATGTCACAGTCAAACCAGTTCAATTAGAAGGTTTTTATCTGACATTTTAGTCAAATCTCCACCACAGAAACCTCCCCCGTCCCCACAGAGGAGCCATGAAGCTCCTCCAGCCCTCGCCGGGGCCTGACCTCAGGATCCACCTCCTCCAGGACCGTCTCCAGCTGCTTCAACTCCTCCTCCGACAGCTTGTTCAGGATCTCATCTTCGTCAATATCCTTGTACTTGTCGAGGTCCTTCTTGAACGACAGCGCCATGGTGGCTATAGCTTGCTAGGCGACAGCGAACGGCAAACAAACCGCGACAGCCACTCTGGTCCTGCTCAGTGTTTCTGCTCCAGATCAGGGAGGAGGGGGGGCTGTCTGTGGGACAAAAACGAACAAATTATTTATGTTTTCACGTCAGGTAGCGTAGAAGACAAAAAAAAATGCTAGGAGCTGATAAACGTGCGTGCGCAGTCCCAGCCGAGATAAACAACGTGAACCCGTGCTTATGGAACAATAGTGGGACACAGCTGTGCTGGAAAGCAGCCTTGTCCTTCCAGCGATGCAACACGCAGCTGGAACAAAAGACGAACTTTCTCAGGCTCTGACAAATCATCCGATTACACCCATAAGGGTCAGAAAGAGGAAAAAAAAACTCTGGTAGTGATATGGAAAACATGATCAACTTCAGAAAACAAACAGAAGCTTTTAGTGGTTTTGCAAATCCAGATAGATACATTTGTTTTGGGACTAAATGATTAAACATAACAGTTGAAGTTAAATAAGTTCTAGGTAAGAGGAGGAGCTGGAGTCTGGATAGGCTCACAGTCAAAGAAACTGAGGAGGATTCAGCCTGCAGCTCGCTCTCCCACGCCACACTTTAAATCTTATAATGACCTCATCATTTCCAGATCATCAGCAGGACTTCCCCAAAGGTCCTCCTGCCTATCACGCAGGGACGTTTGTGTTTATACACAGGCTCACACATGCAGCGCTCTGAAAAGCTTTGTGTTTAACACCTGTTATATTTCAAGGTGATCTTTATGTTTTTATGGCAGATGAATTTAGCTGGGAATCCTGAATGCTGCCAGACTACAGGGGAGTTTGATTTATCTCAAATCGACAAACTAAAAAAAAAGAAAAGAAAAACAAATAAAAAAAATTCAACTCTGTGCTTCGCCGCTGCAAAGATTCTTTCTTGTTTTTCTGTCCGGAGAGCTGCATAGTGAGTTTTATTAGTCTTCCAGACTGGTCAGTTCCTCGATCACTTCTACTCCTGCATCTAATTATTCATGAAATTATGAAAATTATCACAGGGAATTTATAAAACTGACTTACAGCAGATAAAGTGAACCGAAATGTTACTAATAACTATAATCAAAAGCAAATAAATCTGATAATCTGCTGCTTTAATCTCTCCCAAATGTTCTGCTAGGACCGCCAGCGAAAAACAGATTCAGTTCAATCAACTTCCATCTGAATGTGGGTTTTTATTCTTTTGCCTCGTGGTTTGGACAGGAAACCAATCCAAACAAACTTTTAAAAAAATTATTAAATCTAATTCACACATGGTTGACACAAAGAAACAATCAGAACATAACACAATAATATAATACAATACTATGCAACTACATAATAACAATCAAGCCTGTCACAGTTAATCAATTAATCACATAATGAATTAAAAGGAGCTAGATCATTTCCATACTGATGATTAATATGTTTTAAAGGGCAATTTGCTTACAGAGACATCATAATCCATTTTATTTCTGGTTTTGGTTGTGCGTGTTTTTTCTGCTTTATTTATTGTTTAAAGTCTTTCTGTTGCACTGCTAAGTGTTCTCTACAAAACTAAATTTATTGGACTTTGAAAGCGTGAGCCTGCATTATTATGCTATTATTAATAGCATAATATAACTTGAAAATAGTCTCATAAAAACAATATTATCATTTATCACAATAATTGCTGAGACAATTTATTATCCAGCAAAATCTGTTATTGTGACAGGCCTGATAATACAGAGGAATTATATTATAAATCTAAATATGAACTGCTGATCAAATCTACGATAAAATCTCGCAAGTGTTTATTGAATATTTTTTTCATGTTTTAACAAAAGCAATTTATCGTGCTGTATATTTTTTGCTTATTTTTTTGTGAAATACTGTGACTCTGCTATTATACCTTCAGAAACCTGCGCCTCCCTAGTGTGGAATCACACATAATCAAACTATCTGCTTCAATCCTTTGTCTAAAAACGTCCCATAAATCCAAATAACATGCAAATAAATCTAAATCACCCAGTAAATACATCAGCAGTCATTGGTGCTGTTCTCAGACATCAGTGGTATGATTTGTTTTCTCGTGAAATCACAAACCCTCCAGCTTGTTTCGGTAAAGAAACGAGCTGGCACACCGTGACACAAGAACCCGGAAAAAGACCACCAATATTTAAGGCTCTTACACCGAGACTAAGTCTGAATAACGCTACCCAACTTTCCCTTATGTTCACGATGCATCATTCATGGCGCTCCACAGGCATTGTGCTGTAAGTGAGGCTCGGTGGTTTCAAGTGTGCAGACAGAGGAGTAATGGAGCATGCATACAGGGATAATGATGGCAGAGGATGGGCTCAAGCTGAGGTGGAGACACTGAGAGGATACATTAGTCCAACCTGATTGATTCCTTTCTCCCTCTCCTCTCCGCTAATCCTCCCGGACAACAACAGATGGCAGGACGCCAGCAATACAGCAAACTCATGAGCCCGACGCTCACCTTGACCTTTCCTTTGCCGACTTGTGGACTCAGCCAACCAGAAACCTGACAACTTCATGTCATTTGTACAGGCTACACGCTTTCCACCTTCAGACTGCATTAATCACAGTAATCTCGAGGTCAAAGCATGTGACCTTATTGTTAGTGAAAACAACAAATTGGTATCTGTAAATTCTCTCAACAAATATCCAAATTATCTCCACTGTGCATTCCTCAGTGACAAGCTGGAGGAAGAATAATTGGTAAGCTCAACGGTGAGACAGGAAGTGGTGAGTAGAATTAAATTATAATGGAACAACGCCCCAACCATACAGAAATGGACTATAGTTAGAATAACCCAGCTATAATGCCCATGGGACTCAGCACTGGACTTCCTCCTCCAGTTTTACTCTCCCCTCTCTCTCTCCATCCTGTTGTTACTCTCCTTGCTGGTTTCTATGTTCGGTCTCCAGAGGTGAACAGCAGTGGGAGAGAAATGATAGAAAACAGATGGACTAAGATAGCAACAAGAAGGCATATAAAACAAATATCCACTTTTATGCAAGAGACTAACACAAACATACATGTCTCTTCAGAGTTTGAATAAACTTAACAATTCCCAGACAGGAAGTGGAGAGTTTTTCCAACAAACACACACAATTTGTACATTTCCCAGCAGTCCAAATCCACCGTGTGATATTATGTACACAAGGCTTCATCTTTTACTTCTTCACAGGAAACTGATGCAAATGCCAGAGTTCAAACAGTGCAGCTTGAAAAATGTGCATCTCTGCTCAAAAGCTCATGCTCTAGTTCACTTTTCTGGCCGAATGCCAGCCTACACTCCCCATTGAAAAGGTATGCGGAAAAAAAAACAAAGGCCATTTGTTCATGTGCGGCTGATAACGTGGTGCAAGAAGAAGAAATCTAAAATTGGCAAGGAACAAAACCCCTTTCCTACCTGATATTAGAATACCCTTCTCACAGCATAAAGACCACCAGGCTGTAAAGAAAAGCTTCACTTCTGTAAGATCTGGGCCACACCCTTCATTCACCACTCTGCAGTTTACACTGCCTTTTGTGAGCAACACACAGGCTCATTTTATCTCTTGAACGGGAGAGTGAGTTAAAAAAAAAATTGCTGACAAAAATGTACAATAGCATCTGCAACAACCAGTGAAACTGATAAAAACCACCTTTCTCCACCCTGGTGTGAGTCAGAAGAATGCACCTTAGGAACCCTGAAACGCCCGTCCTAGTCCTGCGGACAAACACAGAGTGGACACAACATGCCCGCACTCGCACTGTCTGACTATGTAACAGAATTGGTCCACAAATAATAATGAAATAAAATCAGCCACACTTTACTTTAAGATTTTAAAATCCCGTTCCCTCATAAATCCCAAGATGACCAAAGGTTGCTTATCTCCGACAATAAACACCACACCAGAAAACGCCACTAATCGCATACGTACACCAGGAATGTCACTTTGATGACACCTCAGCTGTCAGCATCTTCTGGTTAAAGTATCTATCGAAAGGCGTTAGCTAACTCCTCCTGACATGTTTATGACTTGCAACTGGTAATAAATGTCTTGATAGAAATTACCAACACAAGGCGAAACCTTCCACTCCTTAGTTATGTAAAAGTTAAAACCCAAACGAAGCCGTTCATGGGACACTTTCGTTGGTAACTAGGCTACATTTGTTGGGAGCAGAACACCGTGAATGAGATGTAGAAGCTAACACGCTAGCGCTCGCAGATGACTCAAGTCGCTAGCCGCCGAGCTAAACCCAACGGCGGTAAAACTCTACAGCTGGCTTCAAAACTAGATTCACATAGTTATTCCAGTCGGCGCAGAGAAACCGCTTTCCTCACCTGAGTTAAAAGACACGTCGCTGGGTAAAACTATAAAGAGCACCAGACTCTAAAGCGACTGTAGTGGCGGATATTCCTGTGTGTCTGAGGTTTGTCACTCGGTCCAACCAAGGGCGGTAACACAGGAAGAGGGAACAGGAGGGGGGCCCTGATTGGCGTTGAAAGGAACCAATAGAAAGAGAGAATGTCTTTCCAATAGAAATGTAGAATAGAATGTCCAATAGAAAGACAGAATGATAAAGAAATTGTTAAGTTAAATATTAAAATGAGTAGGAATGAGATAAAAAGTGTTGTTAAGGAGTACATGAAGGAAAAATGGCAAGAACAGTGGGATAGAGGAGAAAAAGGGAGATTTTATTATAAAATTGAAAAAAGAGTTGGTGGGTATAGAAAAGGTAATAGGAATAGAAGGGAAGAAAATATTATTTCTAGAATCAGATTTGGGCACACAAGGTTAAATAGTACTCTTATGGTAATTAATAAACACAGTACAGGTTGTTGTAAATATCGTGGAGAGATGGAAACAATACAGCATGTATTTTTAGAATGCAATAAGTATGTAAGGGAGAGAGAGATGTTGGTTAATGAGATGAATAATTGTAAATTAGATTTAGAAGAAATATTTCAGAAATCGTCAGGAGATATAATATTTGAGAGTGTTTTTAGATTTCTAAGAAGGACGGGTATTATGGGGAGGTTATAAGCGTGTGATCCATACTCCAACCTGGAAGGTGGCGGTAATGCACCTGTAAGTTGTTTGCCAACCGCCATAAAACAAGAAGAAGAAGAAGTTAAGCACGCAGCATCGTTTATGAGAAAATCTGAGGCTCTGCAACGAATAACTTATAAAAGGAGTTGTTGGATCCTACGAAACTCTCGACGCACCCTATGTATGTTGCATAAAATTAATCCTCCATTTGTTTAAATTATCCCGAAATCTACAATAAAGAGCCAAGATGTTGTCAATGGAGTTTGGCTCAGGTGAGGAAGGAGTCTGTGCCATTATTATATGTTTATTTTTAAGAAACGTGGAGTTCTTCAATGCATCTGTTGGAGCGCTGCCCTGCATAAAAACAGTGGGCTAGTCAAACCTGGATGAGCCTCAGCTAGTCTGAGTGGGTTTCCGGGTAAATCAGAAGCAGATACATAGATGTCTGAACATTTGAGGTAACCGTGTCTTCTGTCATAAATGACTCTCTCAGTAAAACAAGGAGAAATGGTGAATACTCCCTCAGTCAGACAGCAGAGCCCTCACTACATCAGGGTTCAGCAGCACATCCTTCTATCTTCACCACCTCACGCAGGCAACTCTGCGTGTCAGACAATACTGAGGGAGCTCTTCATGTAAAATCCATGTTTTCATTTATTGTCTGGTCATAAACTCTCTTTCCCTTCAATCTGCAGTGCTTGAAGAGGTAATATTCTGCTATAAAAGAATAGGTCTGTTGTCACATTGTCCTGCTTTTTTTTTGTTGTTGTTTGTTTCCCTCCGGTCTTGTGAACAGAAGTGCTGGAAGAAATCCAATGGAGGAAACGGTTGTCCTCCTCCCTCCTGCTGTTTATGATCAGCTCTTCTCTTGTTTCATCTAAGTCACAAACAGATGCAACCAGTCAACTATTTGCTGCAGCAAAGGTACAGCCACTTTGTCACCTGGGGCTGCAGATTGCAGAGACTGAAGTGAAAGTTCAGGGGACTGAGGGACAATGTGTTGACTTTTTTTTCCCACGGTAAAGGCTAGACTTTGATAAAATTCTCTAGTCTCTACGCTGTTGTCTTTTCTTTTTCTCCTTCAGTCAGATCCTTTCATTCCCAGCCTCACGCCCCTTCATTTCATTGGATCTTATCTAAATGGTTTTTTGGTGTTCTTGAGAGAAGCAAACAAACACCTCTTTAATGCGCTCATGTAAATGAACGGAGAAAAAAACGAAACAAAACTCAGTTGAACTTCCAGAACCATATTGTTCAAAATAATCTAATTTATTGCAACAACAAAGTATATATCTGCCCCCTAGTGGCTTTTAAAAAAAACAAAACTTATTATATAGAGAATGTATTATAGAGAATACATAAAGAAGAATAACAGAACTGGCAGAGTTAAGGTTGAAGACATCATAGCAGTTTTCTCAGCTCGACTTGTTTTCATTTTCTAGGTTAGAGCTTCGCCATCAGGTTTTCTGTTTCAGCTGCATAATCACCTCCTTTCTCTATCCTCTATTCTTCAGTGAAACAACATGAATATGAAACCAGTGAAATTCAGTTCAGGTTTTCTGAAAAGCAAACTGGCTGAATGACTTTCACCCTAAATCTTCCTCGAAAGCATTTAGTGTTTGATAAATGTGACAAGGTTTAAAAGTGATCTCTTCTGAGTAGCTGAAGATTTACTGTGGAACTGAATCACTAAACAACGCGAGTTCAGCCAAAGTTCCCACTCAGGTGAAGGCTTGATGCGACTTTTCTGCAGAAATGAAACCTGATATCTGAAAATAAATGCACAACAGCAGCAGGCCATGAAAACGACGTGGGATCAAAAGATTACAACAGAAATGACATGAACTGAAAATCACAGTTACAACATCCAGTCAGTCTGAAGCCACGACCAACATCTCTGCTGCACGGTCCCTCAGAGTCAGTGTTGAGAAAAATACTTTATTTAATAATTGATTATTAATTGATGTAAACGGGCTTCAAAAAGACCATCTGCTGGAAAAAAAAAAACGTTCTCAGAGCACCATTAAGCCAAACCTGCACAAAAAATCTATACATTTTGCAATTAAAATAAAAAACTTTGTGTGCAAATATAATTGAACCCCAATATTTACGTCCACTAAATAAAAAGACACAAAAACATTTTTTTCTCAGTGTCTGAAGTTAAAGCTGATCAAACGTTTCTTGCTTTAGCTTTAGCTTTAGGATAGTTATTATTGATCAAAAGTATTTTTTGTTTGCTGGTTTTGTTGGAGGAAGGGGAGTTTTTATTGTCCAGCCCTCTGGCTTGTTTTAAACAATCAAAGGATCTCTGCTGTCTCTGGGTCCCAGGGTGTTTTATTCAGATTGAGGAGACTAGTGGAAGGGGACATTTTCTTTCCTTTGCTGTTTCACCAGGGCTTTTTGTGTGAGTGTGTTTTTGTTGGGGATCACTTGGTGCATTTAGTTGTATTTGTGTTTTCTTTATTATTCCTCCCCCCAAAAAAGTCTAACTTTATTTAATTGGGTTTTAACTATGTCTCTCAGCTACAAGGTTTCCAGGGCCAGCATAGACTCTTATTTTAATATGGTCATTTGTGTATAATAAAATAAACGGACTATCTTTGAACTTGTGAATTCAATAAACTGTATTTAATTTGCAACAGTACCTCTGATCATTTTTACAAACTTATCTGTGTGATCTGGTAAAAAGAGGATTTAAGGTTCTCCACATATAACAGAAACTGTACCCAAGGTCACATAAGGCAACAAAAAGAAAAGCGTTTAAAATCAGAGTAAAAGCTGTGGTGAGTCTCTCAGCTGCTCCTCTGTGAGGGCAGACAGTAAATGCAGGAACCGCTTCAGTGTCGCCAAACAAGTCAAGTCGTCCAGCAGCTTTGCAGAAGAATCCTTGGATATTTTGAGAGGGGAAAAAAAAGACAGAAGTTCAACAAGAATTGATCATGGATCAAACCGTATGCAGGTGAAAGGATCTAACATGAGCCGTTGTTCTGACCACCTGTGCTGCCTCGTCGTTTCGTAGCTCAGATAAATAGCTGAGTCGGTGTAAGTCGGTAGCTGCATGTCGGCGCTACGTGTCTAAAACTTTTACCGGGATGTTTACAAACCGAAAACTATAGCAGTTAATGTTAAATATGATTTCTTATCACTCATTTCTTTATGTGACGAGACTGAAGTGGAAGCTTAGAGGTTGTGCTTAGCATAGCATTGGAACAATTTACACGACAAACACTAAAATATCACTTCATCAGAATATCCGACCCGTTTAAAATGAAAAGCTATCGTAGATGTTTGCACTAATCCTTTTATGAGAACTCTATATTCAAGAAAGAATTTGATGCAACTTGTACGTGTTGTGATTCTTATCCTTAAACTGCTGTCCACTTGTTTTGTCCCTTTGGTGCTTTTTGGCAGAATCGGTGTGACTTTATCCACAACAACATAAAAGCTCAATTTATGCTGTTATAGGAAGATGTCTTACTTGGCCTCACTAAAAGCTCAACAGTTCAGAGTTTCTCATATTGTCACTATTTAAATATCATATTCATTGTTCCAGGTAGGGGAAGCCATGCTTTGCTGCATTTTACAATGAACCTAAGTTTTATATCCAGACTATCAAAGACAAAAAATAGCTATTAAAACAATTGAACTCTGTACTGCTTTGAATGAACAGTTGGGGACCGAAGCCCCGTAGCTTTTTCTTCATCTTGAATATATTTATCTGTATTTGTTTTTCTCTGGAGGCAGAACAAATGTTTCACTCTGTCGTTGTGCAGTGTGTCTGTGAATAAAGTTTAAAAAAAAAAAACATCCCCCCTCCCCCACACCCAACAGACTTCTTGTGGCTTTGATGTCACAGTGATGTCACTCATCCTGTCTATGACATCACTGGCGGCTGCCTTTGTATTCCCAGATTCCACAGAGAAATTCATTTGCAGTTTGAACCAGAGAGCAAAGATGGAAGAAGAACATTTTTTGTTGGCAAAAATTAACAATTTGCAGAAGAACCGCAGCAAGCTGGCGGAGGAGAACAAAGAGCTTCAGAAAACTGTGGAAAGTCTGAAGATTAAACTGGAGCAACTCAACAGAACAAACAACACACACAACTGGCAAAAGGAAAATAACATACTTGTAAATACGAATGACTATTACAAGAAACAAATCAGAAAAATTCATCTGGACCTGGCGGAAGTAAATGCAAGTGTACGCCAAATAAGTTGTGATTATGAAGACCAGTTAAGAATAAAATATACACTGGAAGACGAACAGAAAAAACTGAGATACACTTTAGAGGACGATTTAAGAGAAAAAACAGAAAAACTCGAGTGGCTAGAGACAGAAAATGAAGAGTTACATAAAGAGATTGTAGCTCTGAGGATTAAAAATGATAGGATCAAATCCAGGGTGGCAGAAAAAAGCAAAGATGTCCAGCAAAGGGAAGAACCAGTCAGGGTAAATATCCAGGAAGAGGAACTTTCAGCATGTCAGAAAGTAGCGAGAATTTTTATGCATTTGTACGGTTCAAGTACGTTGGCGTATTGGGTGCCACCCTGGGTTTTTTTTTAACAGAAAAGGGTATTTTGGGTTGCTGGAAACAGGATGTTTGTGGGATAGTGATGATTTAAATGAATTACAAATATCAATACTCTTGTTTGCTTTTGGAATTTGTGCCTAGTGAGAGATGCTTGCAGGAAGACATCTAAACGGGTCAAACTGGAAGCTGACACCAGATGGTCTGCAGCAAGAGTGATGACTGACGGATGATTAAGGGTCAAAGTTTATGGACCAGAAACAGAGGAACTGTACATGAGACAGGGATGCACAAGACACCTCCTTGTTCTGTGGGTTCATCAGTTCCTGCATCGTTTCTACAGAAGGAAATAAACAAGAACTCTGAATTTTGCATTATGGCAGCTTGCAGGTGCAACACACCTGTGACTCAAGAGAACAGAAGAAGCAGCTGCTATGTGATTAACTCAAGATAACCAAATCCAGGGGTCTCAAACTCCAGGCCTCGAGGGCCGCAGTCCTGCAGTTTTTAGATGTGCCACAGGTACAAAACACTGGATTGAAATGACTTGATGACCTCCTCCTTGTGTAGATCAGTTCTCCAGAGCCTTAATGACCTAATTATTCTGTTCAGGTGTGGTGCAGCAGAGGCACATCTAAAAGTTGCAGGACTGCGGCCCTCGAGAACTGGAGTTTGAGACCCCTGAATAGGCTCTGTAACTAGGACCGCCCTAAGGAAATAAAAAGAAAGTCTCTGGGAGGAGCTGTTTTAGAGCGGGTAGATTGTAACTAAAGCACGCTGCTGTCCGTTCTCCTTGCAAGTAAATCTAAAACTCACTTGTCTCTCTCTTCTTTTTCAGTTTGAGAATGAGTTTAGAGATCCTTTTCCGGGACTGGTATTTGGTTTACCAGCTGGAATCTGACGCTTGACGGGACTCCGTGGAAGGGGAGAGACAACTGAGAGTAAATTCTCTTTTAGAAGAAAAGCGTGAATGAGTTGATGGCGTTCGCGTTAAAAGAAATCCTGTGTAAGAAACGCTGTGAATCCTGGGCTCTAACAGCTGAAACTAAACGGCTTTAACTTTATGCTGTTGTGGTGATAATTGGATGGCGGGGTCCAGCGAGCAGCCGCTTAAATCCGTCTTAAAAGTTTCATTCCGTAAAAAAACAGGGCGGCGGAGTCCTGCGTGAAGACGCTTCAGCTCCGGAACTGAAGTGTGATTGGAGGTATAAACACCTTTAGGTATTTTATCTCATTTAAAGTAACGGGTTTGGAAGGAGCAAACCAATTGTGGATGCAGAGGCAAGAATCCTCCACTGGTAAGAGTCCAAGAAAGGATTACCACAATTGGTATTTTTAATTGTTACCCACTATAAAAAAGAAACCAGTTTTTAGATCAGCCTAGGTGTTGACAAACTCGTCTAAATTGTTTAAAATGGGTAGAAATAGCAGGAAGTGGAGAGAAGTGTTTCAATATGTGTTCGTTTAATTTCTTTTATAAATGAATTCATTTAAATTGTCCGGGATGGTAGAAAAATAACTGCAGTACTGGAGAATACACAGCAGATGGCGGCATAGCAACCATTGAACGAATTACTGCTTTATATTTCAACAGTAAATGTAAATCAAAAGATTAACAGCAGTGAAAATATTGGGAGTGTGTTGAAGGGCAGGACCCTGATAAAATACAAAATATCTGAATAAATGGATAGTAAAGTACAGGTTAAAAGGTTAATTAATACTAAAATAGAACTAGAACTATAGGATAAAATAAAAACTAAAGAAAGAGCCAAGAAATTAAGGAAACAGAAGATTGTGATAACAGTGTGTTGGCAAATAAATAGATGACTAAATGAAAAACTAACCAATTAAATACAGGAATAAGTAGATGAATATAATAAAAAAATATCTAAAAACTGGAACAAAAGTCATAAAGGAAAACAAGTAACAGACAGGAGTGTGAAACACAAGAAAGGGGAATATGAAAGTTTTTTAAGAAGGAAAAGGATGAGGAAACTTTAAACAGTTAAAGTTTCATAGAAAGAAAAATAATGATGAAAACTCAGTGAAACTAAAACTAACTCTCTTATTAAATAGTAATTGATCAAACAGAGGAACACATAGCCTTCATGGATTTCAAATGCACCATTAGCTCTGCTCTTGAAACCTTTATTTTTATTGCCAATATAAAACAAAAACAAATGTTTGCAGTCCAGTTTAAAGAATCCAAAACAGATTACAGTTTCTCCGGCTACAAGATCAATGTACCAATGGGCTCTTTGCACCTGCTGCGCTGACGTCACAACCGCATGCGCAAATGCGGCTCTCTTTTTTTTCCCCGCTTTGAGTTACCATGACAACTAGAAAAGACAAAGTCGTATTTCAGACGCAAATAAAACAATACTATGAACGTTGCTGTCTTCCTAATATAATGGGCTTTTAAGTTTTCATGGATTTCTGTTGCGTTTTCTTGTTCAGTACTCATATTTGCAATGAAACACTTCTTTTCGTTAGATAGCTGTGTTCGCTTTATTGCTAACGTTCAGGTTATAAACTTCTTCACTTCCATTGGTTAGAACAGTGCTGCCTATACACAAGAACTCGCTCTCACTGCCCCCAGTGGACAACAGCAGTACAACATGCACATAAACAGAAAGTGACAGGATACAGAACTTGCCACTGTACCTTTCAAAGTACATTAGAAAACATGAACACATAACACAAAATAACTCAAAGATAAGTTAAGATGAGAACATATTCTAACACCCTCCCTTGTTCTCATCTTCTTTACCTCCAAATATTTAATGTCCAAAAAACCATCCTTTACATTTCAGGAATTTTGCTTTTGGTGCAGGTTTGGTTAAGATGTCAGCAAACATATTTTCAGATGGGCAGGACACCACATTTATTTTCCCTTCTCTCAGTGCATTGCGTATAAAATGATACTTTACATCAATGTGTTTGGATCTCTGTCTGTTCACAGGGTTTTTACACAATGCAATGGCCCCTTGGTTATCACCATGAAGCATTGTACAGCTGTACTTTTTGCTATCCATACCATTTAAGAGTTGACTTAAATATAGACTTTCTTGTGCAGCAACTGTTAACCCAATGTACTCAGCCTCACAGGTGGAAAGAGCCACAGTTGGTTGTTTCTTGGATTTCCAGGAAATGGCTGGACCTTGTGTCGTTAAACTGAAACAATAACCTGTGGTGCTGCGTCTGTCCTCTACTGAGGATGCCCAGTCAGAGTCACTATAGGCTATAAGGTTCAAGTCTTCATTGTTTTTCTTGAAACTTAGTTCATAGTCACAAGTACCTTTCAGATACCTCAAAACATGTTTAACATTCACTAAATCCTCTGTCATAGGTTTAGCTAAAGTCTGGGAAAGTTTGCTCACTATCCAACCGATGTCTGGTCTGGTGCAGGTCATGGCATAAATCAGACTACCTACTATCTCGCGATAGTTAGTAGGATTCATTACTTTTGCTTCATCGCATCACAATTTTCTTTGTGATCAAGTCTTAGTTCGCATGGGGTGGATCTGGGTTTGCAGTCCAACGTTCCATATTTTTCCAACATTTTTAGGATGTACTTCTTTTGGCTCATTTTTATTTCATCTTCTTTTTGTTCAAAATGTATGCCTAAAAAATGTGATATTTTGCCTAAGTCCTTCATGTTAAACTTTGATTTCATTGTTTCTTTGAAACTGTCCAAAACCTCAACGGTGCTAGCAGCAATGATCAAGTCATCCACCCAAATGAGCACGATAACCGTGTCATTTTCTGTTTGTTTTCTGTACACACAATGATCAACTAGGTTCCTTTCAAAGTTGTTTTGTTCAAGAAGATCATTCAGGAGTTTGTACCAATTTCTCCCTGATTGTTTTAATCCATACAGGGATTTCTTTAATTTATACACACATTTCTGTCCTGTTTTTGATTGTTGTTCAAACCCCTCAGGCTGTTCCAAGTAAATTTCTTCCTCAGTTGGGACATGCAAATAAGCTGTTTTGACATCCATCTGATGTACTTTAAGGTTGTTCTGAACTGCTATCTGCATTAATGCTCGCACTGATGTTATGTTAGCTGTTGGAGCAAAGGTTTCATGGTAGTCTATACCTTCTGTTTGGCTGTAGCCTTTTGCTACATACCTAGCTTTGAAAATCTCTTTTCCTTCATTTTCTTTGAGTGTATATACCCACTTCCCTCCAACTGTGTTCCTACCCTCTGGTAGAACGCTCAGTTCAAATGTTTCGTTTTCTTTAAGAGAGTCAATTTCGTCCCTCATTGCCTGTCTCCATCTGTCTGCCTGTGGTGACTTCTGAGCCTCACTGAAAGTTTGAGGGATACATACGCATGGTACATTGGAACTATTAAAAAGAATAATAATAAAAACACTGTTACTTACAATCAGATAAAACATGTGCAGCTACACAATCTCTCAGAATGCAAATTAAGAATTACCTAGAACAGTCAATGTTGCTGTGTCAGTATTTTTGCCTTTGTCGTCTTTGGGGATATTTATATGACACTTATATTTGTTGTTGTCTGCCGATGTGACAGAGTAAAGCTTAAGGTCAGCTCTCCCAGTTCCACCATTAACATTTACATCCAGAGACGCCCGGCCTTCTAATTGAATGTCTATGTCTCCATCGGGATGATAGTAGGTGAGAACCTCGGCCTGTTGAGAATCACAGCATTAGAGAAATATGTCGATTGATTGAAATGAAAAACACACATAGAGATACTTACTTCACCAGCAGACCATGTGATAATGATCAGTTTTGGACTGGGTAGAGCGCTTGTAAATGTGCAGGGCAGTGTGATGTTGTCTCCTTTGGCGAACTCATACTGATCGTTAGGGATGTTAACCTGGATGGCAGCAGCAGCTGACCACACTGTAATAAATTAAAACGATGGTCATTTCCATGATCATGTGATCATACATTGTTGAATAAACAGCAACAATGTTCAACACTGAAGCTCATCATTAGGACTCAGCAGTGCTTCTGAGTTCACAAAAACACCAACTCACAATTTTAATCAACCGTTTATTTTTCGTGTTGATTTGTTTTAAATTATTTAAAGTTAAAAAAAAAAAAAATAGAAGCACGCGGCAGTGGCGCGACCTTTAGTGCAGAGGCCTTAGTCCTTGGTGATGTCACCAGTCACTATCCCGGTCGCCATCATTGTAAGTCTACCCGCCTTCTTGTCTGTCAAATGTCAAATAAAGGCCTCTAGAGCCAACAGAATCTCTTTAAAAGAAGGAACGAGTCATCATAAGAGCGTGTAATGGACCACTTTTCCAAAACGATCGACAAAAATACTCATATCAAAAATTTTATTCAAATTCCAAAATACTTCATTGATCCCATAGCGAAATTAAATATATTTGTCAATAATGCCAAACGTATTTGTTAAACCGTTTAACAAAAATGTTTTTTGAATATTAACCATGGCTGTTAAAGTAAAACCTTGCATGTTAAGGCCAAAGGTTTTGAATATGGTCTGCTGGGCCTTGCGTTTTAAAATGGACAGTGTTGATTCTTAGAGCTGCTACTTGACACAATGTTTTTCGTAAAACTGTTAGAGGAAGAAGAAATTTAAGTAAAAAAAAAAAAAGTACAGTTTAATAAGAGAATCTGTGTTGTATTTTTTTTTCTTCTTCAGAAAGTTGATCCTGGAGAATTGTGAGCAGGGGGTTGCTGCTTAATGCTTTCCATAATTGTAACAGAAATGTTTGTTTTCTTCCCTCACCTTGCAAGAATCACCTTAATGATGTTGTAAGACAGACAAAGTTTAGGAGAATTGATTAGCAGACGGTAATTTGCTGTCATAACTAATGTGTGCGACTGAGTAACAGAATTGTTTTTTTTCCCCTGTCAAACTGGTTTGGCAGGTGTTGCACAAAATGACTCGGATACAGACACAGCAAAACAAAACAGGAAGGAAGAATTTAAAAGAATGCGGTTTCTGGTTTTGATACCTGTGCAGAATATTTCTAAGTATTACGCATAGATACACACAATAGACGTGCAGTTAAAATGTTTGAACAATATGAAAGAAAATATTTAAATAGGCCAATACTAATCTGTCTCGAGTTCTTTTATATGTAGCAGTATTTAGACAGCAGTTCGCAGGTGATAAAGTGTTCTTGGTAACCAAATTTCACATTTCAGTACAAAATCATCGCAAAAATCAGAATCATGGGCCAACAAAGTATTGGAAATAGATTTTTTTTTTTTTTTACCATAAGCTGTTTGACTTTATGAATCAATTAATGATGAAACATTTATTTAGTTTTTTTGTTTGTTTGTTTGTTTGTTTAAAATTTTAGGCTGTAGTATAAAATAAAATACCAACTGCCCAGCTATGAAAGAATATTGAAATTCTATATTTCAATACCTATTCATTCAGTGACAATATCAATCACTGTGGGGAAAGTGACTGATACATTGTCGACTTTTCAAGTTTCCCCAGTTACAAAAAAAGGAGGGGTCTGTAATGTTCACTGTCGATACCACTGAGAGACAGAATCAGAAAAAAAATTACATTGTATAATTTTTTTAAATAATTTATTTGCATTTTATTGCATATAAAATCAGTATTTGTTTCAATAAAAAAGTAGCACTTCAGATTTGGTGCAAAAACCTTTGTTTATAATTACGGAGGTCACATGTTTCCCATAGATCTTGACCGTTTTTGAATTTTGCTCCACTGCTGCTTATACGCCATGGTATAAGTTTGACTTTCGGAAATGAGTGACAAAGTATATCGAACTTTTCCAAAACGTTCTGATTGTTTGTGTGTCCCTTTATTTCACAGCCAATAGTTGTGAAGGGAGGAGTGCATGAAAACCCCTTTTTCTACACAAAGCAGGTCAAATTTAAGGTTTGCCATCTCTACAAAGCTAATTTATTACAATTTAATATAATTACAATCTACTTAGACTCATTACAATCAACCGTGCCAAATCATCATGCAACAATAAGCACTTCATAAAAGGTTTTCAAATTATCTGACTGACAACTTGAGTACTTCTTCTTTATCTGTTTAGCTTCTGCATTAACTTTGGTCCTCCAGGCCAGCAAAGCCTGTTTGTGCCAGTTTTGTACATGAACTCTGTGCTTTCTGTAAATACATTACTGCGAAGAAGTTAAATGAGCACGTTTTGACTGATATGAGCTCACATGACTGACGTCTGGTCCTGAGCAGAAAGCTGCAGAGGACAATCACTGACAGATGAAAACTGAAATAGCAGATTGAAACAGCAGATTTAAAGCAGAAATGCAGCAATTCAAAAACAAATCTTACGTTTTGGAACTGCATGTGAATGCCTGTACTTATGGTTTTGTTTCTTGTATTCAGATAGGTGAGCGTGAAAAACGGAAGAAAATGAGTGAAACTGGCAGAATGTAAAAAAAAAAAGATCACATCATTTGCTATCGTAGCTCTTTGTGGTTTGCTTATTCATAATTTTCTTGCAACTGTGCATTTTGGGTTTTTTTGTGCAATAATGTGGTACTTGATCTTTCAAAAAAAAAAAAACTTCCTGTTACTTTGAGTTATGTTTCTGTTCTGTCTGTACTAGTTTCTGTCAACTTAAGATTGAACTGCGACATTACTTTATCATTTAACGCCGCTGTAATCCCACACTGGACATCTAAATTCGTTTTAATGTCTTGTTTATATTTCCTCATGAAATTTTCTATGTCATTTAAGGATGAAAATATTGGAGTAGTAGACATGATAACACGGCTGGTGCTAAATTTCCTTCCAAACTCGCCAAAACAGAAATAATCAACTAATCACAAAGTTGCCTATATGTGGTAATGTAACCAATGATTTATTTTCATAAGCACTTAACAGGAGAAGTTGGTTAACACTGTTAAAAAAAATGATAGAATTTGATTTAATTGTTTTATTTTTAATTTGCTCACTTCACTTTAATTATGAAGAACCAAATCATACAGCACCTTACAGGACAAGCAAGTCTTATTCATATCCAGAAATCTATCATCAAATCAATACAGTGCATTGATTTGTTGTATGTACAGATTCATTGTCAAACGTACATTCCAATTTTAATATAAATTTATGAAATTATACAGCTAAATTGAGGTTATGGGGTCAACTGAATGATTTAAATAAGGGAGAACAAACACAGAATCATTGGTCCAGGAAGACTTTCTGTATTCAAGGAAAAATAACTCATGGCAGTTTTTCTTGGCACTATTTTGTCATTCATAATGACTGTGCAGAAACCTTGAAAACGTCCCTAAATGTTCAGAATTTTTAGATCAAAAAGTAACATGGTATAAAAAAATATATATATAAAGAGCAATCAAAATTGTAACAAAATAGACAGGGAGCAGAATGCAAAAGCTTTGTAATGATAATGACAAAAAGCTCATTTCTGAAAGCAGCTAAAAACAAACAAAAATACTTATTAGTACTAAGGGTACTAATAAAGTAAATACAATGAATTTACTAAAGCATGTTTCACGGACAAACCTTTACAAAGTCCCCAAGTCAAGAGATAACACAAATTTTGATATTAAAAATACCAGAAATATAACAAATTTCTGTCATATGAATGCAAAATCTAATTCATGGATCTGTTAACCTGAGTTCTGTGAGACGTTAAATGTCTTGGGTCTTGTTTAGAGCTGAAGGGTTGGAAAAAATATATTTATTTCGGTGCCCTGGTATAATTCTCCTTGTCGTCGTCCTTCTTTCGGCAGCAAAAGCAATAGATAATAACGATCAGTATGATCAAAGCTGCAACGACTCCTCCAATGATTCCTGCAGTTGAAGCAATGTTCATGGATGCTGCATAAATCAGAGAAGATGAGTTGAGACAACAATGAATAGCAGAATTAATTATTTTGATGATCAGATCTGTTAGAAGGTCATATATTACGTGGTAAGACTGAGAGTGTGAGGTTGCAGGAAGCTGAGCGAATCTTGTTTTGTGAGGTGCAGATGTAGAATCCAGAGGTCTCTTTGGTGATGTTGTACAGAGACAGGATGCCTCCCTCTGAAAGACAATCACAAACAAAACAAATAATGATGTATACTGAAGTTATAACTTATATGTAAGGCTGCACAACATCATAGAAACATTCAGTATTGCTTCTAATATTTTCTAAAAATCTGGAATGACGACATCTGTTGCAATCAACCTTCAATACTGTAATAAACCAATAATGCATTGATGCAGAGGAGTGTAATGGTTCCTTATCTGTGTATATGAGAGTAACTCATCCTAAAATTTGAACAAGCAGCTGCTGCTGTGTAAGCAGATAACTAGTTAAAACAATAACCAAGAGACAATCTCATTTTATTGCACTACTACATATCGAAGTCCTAACTCATGAGTAAAAATCATTATGAGCAGTGTTGAAAAGTTGTCATGGCATATAATTGCCAACTGATTGCATTTTTCCTCCATGTTTTTCTTTTATTAATTAAAATACAAACCATTTTCAGCATAGTATGTCTTTTTGGATCACAGCGTTGCTACAAAATGCTGACTTAGATCCCAAAATCATCTGGGAAATCCATTTTCTGCTTCTTTGATGGTCTGAGGTTGGAAGGCCTCGATGTCCTATCCTTTAGCTCATTCAGATTCAAGTTAGCACTCTGGATGTGCCACTTCAAATTTTCAATTGGTAATTTCACAAGAAAAAAAAAAACTATTGACAAAAAGTTAAATTTCAAAAACTTTTTGGGAGAATGTCTTGCTTCTTTCTTTGAAACGAGATAGTCTTGTATAAATCACCCTGCATAACTTAATTGTGAACTGCATAGCTCAACTCCACAATGGTTTACTCTCCTTTGTGTTTTTGTAGCTTCTGTGTGTCCTAAATACTTACTATCAGTGGTTCTAGGGTCATTAGCGCGAGGATTGTTTAGGACATCATAACTGTTCCACTTGTAAGTTGGAGGAGGAGACCCTTCCTCAGAAACACAGGTGAGGTTAATGTTTTGGCCGTACGTTGCTGTACCCTGAATCTTGCAGATGGGTTTAGATGGAGCCACTTGAAAAAATTAAAAGGATAAAGAGAGTGATATTATTTGTCTTTGAGAAATCTTTTTTTAAAGACAATTAAAAAAAATAAAAAATTCCCGCGCATGGTACATTGGAACTATTAAAAAGAATAATAATAAAAACCCTGTTACTTACAATCAGATAAAACATGTGCAGCTACACAATCTCTCAGAATGCAAATTAAGAATTACCTAGAACAGTCAATGTTGCTGTGTCAGTATTTTTGCCTTTGTCGTCTTTGGGGATATTTATATGACACTTATATTTGTTGTTGTCTGCCGATGTGACAGAGTAAAGCTTAAGGTCAGCTTTCCCAGTTCCACCATTAACATTTACATCCAGAGACGCCCGGCCTTCTAATAGAATGTCTATGTCTCCACTGGGGTGATAGTATTTCAGAACCTCGTCCTGTTGAGAATCACAACATTAGAGAAATACTGTATGTCGATTGATTGAAATGAAAAACACACATAGAGATACTTACTTCACCAGCAGACCATGTGATAATGATCAGTTTTGGACTGGGTAGAGCGCTTGTAAATGTGCAGGGCAGTGTGATGTTGTCTCCTTTGGCGAACTCATACTGATCGTTAGGGATGTTAACCTGGATGGCAGCAGCAGCTGACCACACTGTAATAAATTAAAACGATGGTCATTTCCATGATCACTTGATTATCTGTTGTTGATTTGGAAGAAAGCAGCATTTGAATTTTATGCAAAAGCAGCAATTCACAAAGACACCTCATCCTAACTGAGTTATTATTTTTTATAAAAAGGGAACAAGGACACGATAAGATTTTGCAATGAGCCACACAAGTCAAGTGACTGACAAATCTGAAAAAAGAAGAAGCAACATTTATGATAAAACTGTTTTGTAACCCCTTTTATCTGTCTTCTACACCCTGTTCCAAATTATTATGCTAGTGATATTTTTTCAGATTTTCTTAAATGGTCAATGCAAATGATGGTCAGTATAATTTTCAAATCATGAATTATTATAGTATAAATCAAATTTTACTGAACAAAGCTCCCCATGAGAACAAATTTTTTTCAAAAATAAAAAACTCAAAATGCACTGTTCCAAATTATTATGCACAGCAGATTTTCTAAACATTTTATGGATTATAAGGAACTGCAAACGGTCATTCTTTGAATGTGCAGCATTAAATGGTCACATGTACTAGAATCAAAATCTATTTCAATCAAAAACATCTTAACAGACAGAGTTACAGTACATGTTAACATAGGACCTTCTTTGATCACCTGCACAATTCTTGATCCATTGAACTTGTGAGTTTGTGGAGTTTCTGCTTGAATTTCTTTGCAGGATGTCAGGGAAAGCCCTGACATTGTCCTGCTTTTTTTTTTAAGGGCATTTTAACAGCTGCTCTCTGAATCCGATGAATTTGTCTAACAGAAACCTTCCTCATTATGCCTTTATCTGTACAAACCCATCTTTGTTCTGAATCAGCCACAAATCTCTTCACAGTACGATAACACTTCAGTTTTCGTTAAATATCTAATATTTTCATACCTTGTCATACGGCACTATCTGATGACTTTCGTCAGCAGAGATCCTTCCTCTTTCCCATATAGCTTGAAACCTGTGGCCTGTTTAATAATGTGGAACATCCTTCTTAATTGAGCTCACCAGACAAACTAATCAACCCAGCTCTCTGAAATTAATTATAGTGGTTCAAAGAGCCCTGACACACAATGCCATCTATATATTTAATAGCACAACAAAAAAGTTAATCTTAATGATATTTAAATCCAATTTGCATAATAATTTTTAACACGGTGCCTATATCAAGTCATTATTAAAAATGTTTGTGGTTTGCATTACTGTTTAAAAATGACATGGCAGATTTATTTGTTTAATTATTTATCAAATGTTCCACATATTCCTGCCAATCTACACAATCTACAATAACTCTTTGAAGAATTAATGAGTTACAACAATTAATTTCCCTTTTTTGAATTTGAATTTGAGAGGATGACATAAAAATGTTATTCAAAAGCAATTTCTAATAAGAAAACCTGCTTACCAAGACAAAACAGGGCTGAGACAAAAGTCCTCTTCTCCATGGTAAAGTTTTATTTGCTCAAACTAATCCAAGGTGCTGTTGCTGTGTGCATACACTTGTTTTAGTGAGCGTGACTCGGAACTCAAGATTTCTGAATTCTCTTAAATATACATTTTCGGTTTGTCAAGAAACCACAGCATAATTCCTCATCCAATCAGCGGTCTTCTCCTCTATACCGCAACTTTAAACGTATTTTTTTCTATGCGTAAACAACTCAAACTAAGGAACACAAATAATCATAATGACAACGTTAATATGTTTAAACAATAAACATATGAACTTGTGTGTTAGAAGAACTTTCGTGTTTGAAGTTCTTCTAACACGGAAGTTTTATTACTAGTTTCAACTTTATCTGGAAATTCTAAGAACGTGAAAAGACTTTTGTTTTGATGAATATGCAAATTATAATGATGTGATATTATTGTAAAACATGAAAAGCATATTATCAAACACTGGCGTTTATAAATTAGATGTACCGAAACGTGTTTTTCTTTACTTTTGAATGTATCTGTACGCTTCCGTCATTTTGCTTCTCTAATCTTGATCCTTGTGATTTTGTCTGTGTAAGGTCTCTGGCCAACAGGTAAGCACGTAAACCAATGGCGTAACTTGTCCTGCCCTCACACAAAATAAAATAAAATAAAATAAAATAAAATAAAATAAAATAAAATAAAATTAAATTAAATTAAATTAAATTAAATTAAATTAAATTAAATTAAATTAAATTTAAAGAGGCATATAGTCATTTATTTATATATGGTAAATGTAAAATATACACAAATGTGACTATATTTCTGACGTTTGATTATTTATTTAGAATTTTTTTCAAATATATAAATATTTAAATTTCTTTTGACTATTTTGTAAATATTTAAAATGTTGAATATGAATATGAAACTAAAGTATTCGTCTTAATCTCGATCGGATACTGACTTGGTAATGTTATCTATGTTTTGGATTTTTATATATATGCATGATTGCAGTTTTCTGGCCAATCGCTAATTACCGATTTTTTAAAAACCTGCTATTTTGTACCAATTAATTTGTCTGAATGTTGCTAAATATTGCAAGAAAGTAGCTGAGTCGGTAACAATTGCGTGACTGTTGTTAAACTGCAAATGTGCAGAGATGATGGATAAGATCAGTTTCACATGTAAGTACTGGCAGATTACCGATCAAAAAAAAAAAAGGAAGAAAATCGGACCCATAAATCAACTGGTCAATAAATCGTCTGGTTTATGAATCAGTGCACCCCTAACATATAAATGTAAATATACATCTCCAAATCGTAGCTATTATATTAGTCCTCATTTGTGAAGTGTTGAATAAACATATTTTCCTGAATTCCATCATACAGATGTGCATTCTCAGTTTACATAAGATATTTTCTGCAGCTCTCTAGTGAAACTGGAACTCTGAAACATTGTGAATAAATGGAGATGCTCAATTAAGGTATAAATAAATGTAAAGTTACAGTGACAATAAAGTGTACATGTGAATAATGGAGTATATTACATTTACACACTGTGGAGTTGAGCCACATACTGTATATATCTCCATCTTGAAATTTTAGTTTATTTACTTATTTATTACTACTATTTTATTTGTTCTCAAAAGAACAGGATAGTAGGAAAACCTATAAATAGAGAAACGGCATCAGTATCATCTGAAGAAGTTGAATCTTTCACGGCAAAAGTCCTGCTATCGTGTCCAATACCGCCTCCTACCGTCCGACATGCCTTACTACGACAGCGTGGTTGTGACCCGGAAGTAAAACACTTCCTGCTGCTCGGCGATCACTTCCTGAAGATCTGAGCTTCCAACAGTTTGGAAGAAATGGCGGACCGGGGTGAATTATTCGGCAGTGATGGAGACAGCGACAACGATCAAAGAGGTACTGAAATGTGTTGGGTTGTACAGTTGTCTCTTTAGGAAATGTAAATATTTTTTGCGACGTGACCATCAGAATGTGAGCGTGATGACTGACCTGTGAACGTGGAAGTTAAACGCGGCTCTCTGTGCATGAGACGTTAATCAACGTGATTTATATTTGTCTGTTTTTTACGGGGACATGTCTGAAGACATCGGAGAGAGAAAAAAAAAAACAAACTTTAACACTGAAACTTAAACAAGTCGTGGCCATGATTTCTATTTTTTTTTTCTCCGATGTCCACAAACGGGCTACGTAGTTTATTCCATTAAACATCTGAGATCAAAATATTTTAACTCCGCATTTGCTAAAGCATTAACTCACAGCGCTGATTTCTGATCGGTTTTGTGAAACACAGCGGTCAGTCTCCAAACACTAATCAGAGCTAAGTTTATGCAAGCATGCAACATGAATGCCATCTGTTTTGGTTGGATCATACATATATATCCCCCACCCCCACACAGTCATATTGTTCTGCATTTTGCATTATCTGTACTTTGCCATAATTGGACCTGCTGCTACTTCTTTGGATGGTTGAGTGCCTTTAGTTAATTTAGTTGTATATATTGTTATTATTATTATTGTGTTTGCTTATTTTTACTGTATATATTTGACCCTTTGCACAGGAGCTGCAATGGAAATTTCGTTGAATTCTGTTCAATGACAATAAATGCTATCTATCTATCTATCTATCTATCTATCTATCTATCTATCTATCTATCTATCTATCTATCTATCTATCTATCTATCTATCAGAAGACACGAGAAGCCAAGATATGATTGTAGTTTTCTATATTTAACTCATAAATGAATTAAACAATTATAACAAAGGTTCTCTTCAGCCTTTTGGCTTTAACTGCATCAACCAACACTTTATCTTAAGACCAGGTAAATAAAGGTGTATTCTTTAATATGGTATCCCAAGATTGTTGAGATAATTTTGGTATTCCTTCTTTTCATAACTATGAACTTTAACAAAGATTCTACAGCATTTTCTTTCTCTGTCGCTCCTACTAATTCTTGAAAATTAATCTGGTCAGACTTGGAATCGACAGGACAAAACCTGAAGCCCACATTTTGTCCTGAAAAGCCTGATTGGTGCATCTCTTGTGCCACGCTTCAATAATAAAAATTTGTTTTCTTTTACGGCATAGCAGAGTCCAACTTCGGCTCTGGATCAGACTCGGAGCAGGAGAGACCTCGATCTGCCAGCAACGCCTCAGGCAGCGACAGTGAGAGGGAGCGGGATGATGACGACGACGATGATGAAGGGCAGGAGGCAGGGAAGCCGAGCATGAACAAGGTTGGCACCCTTCTGTGCAGTCGCATAATTTCACTTTTACAAAGTTTCCATCTCAGTTTCATGCTGTGACAAATCAAATTGTTATTGTTACTGTTTCAGACTTATCAGTTGCATAGGAGTTTACCCACAGATAGCTTTATTGGATAAAAAGCTGCCTTCAAAATAAATAAATAAATAAAATGCAGGTAGCGTTAATTTGCATCAAAAGTGAAGGATAGTGCGACCTCCCCCTCCCGCCTTACAGGAGCTGTTCGGCGATGACAGCGAGGACGAGCAGCGCAGTGGCAGCGATAACCAGTCGGAACGCTCTGGGAACCAGTCGGACGCCAGCATCCACTCTGACCAGGGGGAGAACGATCACTCGGACGCAGAGCAGCACAGCGGGTCGGAGCACGACCAGCGAGAGGAGGACGAGGACGATGAAGACGCAGGGAACCGGTCAGACGGAGGAAGCCCGGCGAGCAGCGGGATGTCTGGTGGCGGGAGCCCTCGTTCTGAGAGGGGCAGCGTTCGTTCAGACAGAAGGTATGGGATACGACCAGCACTGTCACGATGACAAATGTTGCTGGACGATAAGTTGTCCCTGAAGTTATTGCGATAAACGATAACATTGTTGATTTGAGACCATTTTCAAGTAATAATGTAAAAATAATGGTAATGGCATAATAATTCAGCACATTCTCAAAGATCAATAAACTTTAAATCCTAATGAATATTTAACACTGGGACTGTAAGACATTTAAATGTCCAAAATGAATAAACAAAACTCCAGAAACAACAAATAAGATGAATTACCGGTACGTAATCTCTGTGAACAAAATTGTCCTTTGTCAGGGACGTATGCTTTGAAGCAAACTTTACATTTGCTGTAAAGTCTTTTATTTTCTGTCGGATTCAAAAACAACACCTGCAGCTCGTTTTTATACATTGTTGTATTAAGAAAATAGAATTTGACTTAAAAAAAAGTATGAATTGGTATCAGCCAGAAAAAAAAAATCTGGTTGGTAAAATTTGTGACAAGTGAATTATGACATTTTCTTATCATGCGGATGATGGCTGTTGGGACCAGACAAGTCATCTGAAAAAATGAGGACAGTTTGTTGGAGCATATGAGCTTATACAGAGGACTGAAAACAATTTGAAGCGTCATGGTGTGGGGGACAAAGCAGGACCAGGGCAGTCACCATCGTACCATCCTCTATGAAGTCTTCCATGTAAACTTCATCGACTTCACATTTTCCCCAAGCAGAAAATGTGAGGGTCTGCAATATGAACATGACGCAAAACATACCAGCGTATCCATCCAGGTCTGGCTGAGAAGGAAGAAATGGAAAGTCCTTGGCCTAGTCAAAGCCCAGATCGAAACTGTTCAAGGATCTCAGAGCTGGAAGTGAAGAGGGTGAAGTTTCTTCAGAATGATGTCAGAGACTTGAGCTAGTCATTACATGGTGTCCTAACTTTTCCTCCTTTAGGAAACACATTTTTTATATTTAATTAATATAATAATTGCTACTTTTTTCCCAGAGATAGAAACAAAAGCATTGAAATATGTGAAAATGTATTTAATTGGTGCTAACGTTTTTACATAACTGTAAAGCTTGAAGGGAATTACAAACAAAACTCGCTGTTAACATGACCTTATTACTCCATTTTGGGAATGTTTGTTGTTAAGCCGTCCTTGACTGCCTTCGTTGTGTTTTGGGACCAGCATGCACAGCGATCCCGGGACTCCGCAGTCGGGGCTGGGCACCCCTCACTCCGACGGGGACGCTTCGGGCCGGGAGAACCAGTCTGACGACGAGAAGTGGGAAGGCGGCGCCAAGAGCGACCAGTCTGAGGACGAGGAGGAGAAGCGTCACTACTCCGACGAGGACAGGGAGAACTCTGACGACGACGGGCCGCGGACCAGGAAGCCAGGTACCGTCCCGTGGTTCTGAAGATGAAAGGGCCGAGGCACGTGAAGCAGATCGCGAGGCGACGGCGCGCTAATCTTTAAACGTTGTTTTTTTTATTTTTTTTATTTGCGGATTACTGTTCAATGTGATTATTTTATCTTGTGGTTAATACGAGACGAAGTTCTTGGCTTGACCTTTCAGGTGTGATCACAAGCCTTCCTTCAGTGAAACATGTGCTTTGTTTTTCCTTCACATGCCCTGGATCTCATTCGTTGCAGAGTCTGCAAAGGGCAGCGACAGCGAAGATGACTTCATCAGACAGAAAACCAAACCCAAAGCCGCGTCGGATTCAGATTCAGACAGCGACGGTGACTCAAAGAAACGTAGGGAATGTTCCTCCTCCCCATTAGATCTGACATTTTGTTGCTCCTTTTTTTTTTTCAATGTGGTTTATACTACCCTCTGAATCTGCAGCAACAAAAGCGGCTGCGGACGATCTGTTTGGAGAAGCTGACGACATTTCTTCGGACAGCGACGCAGAGAAGCCGCCGACCCCGGGGCAGCCTCTGGTATCCATCTGTTCTCATTTGGTTATTTATTTTTTCTTCTTGATCTAGTCGTAGAAGCCTCACTCTGCATTGAATCCTACTGTGTGTGTGTGTGTGTGTGTGTGTGTGTTTGCGTGTTTGCCTCCGCAAAGGATGGAGAGGACGGCTTGGAGGGGGAGCAGGCGGAGGAGGAGCCTGCGCCTGAAACGCGCATAGAAGTGGAGATCCCCAAAGTGAGCACAGACCTGGGGTCAGACCTTTATTTTGTCAAGCTACCCAACTTCCTGTCAGTGGAGCCCAGGTCAGAACCCCCAAAATGTAGAAATGAACACTGGAGATGGTCGAACATGTTAAACAAAAAAAAGAGATTTATTTGGAGTTTTTCCTTTCATAGACCCTTTGATCCTCAATACTACGAGGATGAGTTTGAGGATGAAGAAATGCTGGATGAGGAGGGACGGACCAGACTCAAACTTAAGGCACGTCTTTGCTGAATCAAAATAAAACAGACATTTTTGTTATTGTAGCTGAATGTTTGTTTTTTTATGTTCCTTTTATCCCACCACAGGTGGAAAACACGATCAGGTGGAGAGTGAAACGAGACGAGGAGGGCAACGAAACACGAGAGAGCAACGCGCGTATTGTCAAGTGGTCTGACGGCAGGTGTGTGGGCATGTGGGCGTGTGTGTGTGTGTGTGCTAATGCATTACAGCCAGCTTAAAGCTGCAGTACGTAACTTAAACATTTTTTTATTTTATTTTACTTATTTATTGAAACTGTCACCATGTCAAAACAGTATGGTATGAAACAGGTTGTGTGTGAAAAACCGAGCTTCTCTGTCTTCTCCCACTGCTAACTAGAAACAATAAGTCAGATCCAGGAGGAGCGTCTCAGCGCTGTCAGTCACCCTCATGCGTGCGCTGCTCATCCCATTCACCCTTTGCTCTCTGCACTTTCTTTCTGATTCCAGAGTCTGCCACAAACGTTCAGGCTAGTGAGGATGATGGCGGATAAACGGTTTACGGAGTTGTTTCTCTTCCATTAGAACACTGAGTAGCGAATACTCAAGGATGATTGACAGCGCTAAGGCATTCCTCCTCCTCCCGGGAGCAGCGCATTTCTTTAGAGGGCAATAGTAGCGCTTGGAGGAGGCATATGAGCGTGATTTTTTAAAAAGGTTTTCCACAGACTATCTATCTAATATTACACTGTGACATAGTAATATGTGAAGTATGTAAAAACATATATTTTTTAATAGAAGTAACATGCTGCAGCTTTTCCGTCGTGGTGTTATCTGTGTTTGACGTGTTTTTTTTAAGCGTCCCGTTCTCACCGCAGCATGTCCCTCCACCTGGGCAACGAGGTGTTTGACGTGTACAAAGCTCCTCTCCAGGGAGACCACAACCACCTGTTCATCCGACAGGGAACGGGACTGCAGGGACAGGCTGTGTTCAAAACCAAACTCACCTTCAGGTACCGTGCAATCGTTGCACTCAGGACTGAAATCTCTCACACTCTCTCTCTCTTTTTTTTTTTTTTTTGAGCAGCACAGAATGAGTAGTTGGAGTTAACCCTGTTGCGTCTGGCGCTCTGACAGCAGAACAAGCAGTAAACAAGCGTCAGTGTGCCAATAAAAAAAACAACAACAATCAGGGATTATTCAGAAATGTACTCTATGCTGTAAGTCTCTGGATCACCTTGTACAAGCTGGGCAGGTTTCTCTCAATAAGAGCCATTTAAGCCTCTTACTGCCCCCTCAAGCCCACCTGAATGTTCTGTCTTCTCAGAACACACGAGTGCGGTCAGCCGTCGTCCAGACCTGGTTTAGTGTGCCTCGACCCAGCCGACTCCCACACTGAACATTAAAATATGGATTATTGGGAAGATTAGAGCCAAAGCTGTTCCCACAGTGCCAACTGTTTGGAGTAATGTTCTCTCTCACTTGGAAGATGTTTTAATTTACAAGAGTGTTCCTTTAGTGTAAAGAAAACAATGTTTAGGTTATCTTTGAGCTGAATTGATTGAAACAGACGGGCAAGCCACACAAGATGTTCCCATAACTTTCCAAGAATCGGAGTTTTCAAGTTACCAGACGTCGAAGGTTATTTTCTGGATCTTAGAGACTGCTTTCCATAATTTACGTACCGTACATTTACTGATGGGACACTTTCTCAGGGCATTTGTGGCACTTTTCAGAATGTAGAGGTTATGCACAGAAACTTACAGATTAGTTTTCCAAAACCTTATCAGACAATCATTACTGTTATTGTTCTCTTGGAAGCTTATAAGCCTGATACCCATAACTCTTTTATCAGAAACGAAAGACGGTTTTGGAGCAGAGTTGAGGAAAGTTTGAGGAACAAACATGTTAAAAGTAACTTCTCCTGAAGGACTGATAATCTAGATCAATGTTTATGGTACTTTTCTAGATCTCATCTTTTTAACTTGTGTTCAGAAACGTAAAGAATTTGGAAACGTAATTTCAGAAGTTAAAGCCTTCCTTTCGGACTTAAACTCGTGTGGTACATTTTATAACGTAGGAGTTAAATTCCAGAACTTAAAGCTAAACCCAACATTAGTCATACCTCTGGCTTATTTAACTTTAAAGTAACCTTTAAATTTTACCAACATGTTTGACTCTGACTGGGCTCCTCCAACTTCAATTTGATTAAGACTATGTGGAGAGATCTGGAGATTAGGGTGATGGCAAGGAGGCCTGACAACCTCACGCACTTGGACGTCATTGCTGAAAATAGTCAAAATACCAGTGGAGAAGAAGAAGGCTTTGGTTGCTGTGATGCCAATTGAACTTTGTCTGTTACATTGTTTTGTCATCTTTTGTTCCCATCTCACCTTTTAGTTGAAATAAAGACTAAATCTGTCAGGGGTATCAATACTTTTGTTGCTTATTTTAACATTTCACTTTCAAGAACTTTCTCGGATACTTTTCCGTTAGGGGCATGTAACTTCTTGAAACTTTGAGGTCTGTGCTCTGCGCTTAGAAAATACTTTTCCAAATCTAAATGGTCAAGAAACCTCAAAATTTCCCATTCCTCCCAGAACATTTAAGGGATTTTCCTGGAACACCTAGGTGTAATTTAGGGAATCCAGCCCATATGATGAGGTGCATCATAACCTGACACACTCTGGTCATTACAGATTACTTTACAGAAGATAGTACCAGGTTCTTGGAAGCCTGGTGATTAAAGGTTTCCTAGAAAGTACAAAATGTGTGCTACATCTTTGATAATACAAATTTCACAATGAAGTAGTTTGAACTGGGTTGTTATGATGGTGAATAAAGATCCAAAATGAAACATCTGAAAGTTTCCTTTAGATTTTTTTTTTGTTTGGTGTTGTTAAAGTTATTCTAGTTTAGAAAATGTCAACTCCAATAAACATCACTATCCACGTTCATTACTACCATTTATTGTGTTTTTCTTGTGCGTCTCCAGACCCCACTCCACAGACAGCGCCACCCACAGGAAGATGACGCTGTCTCTGGCCGACCGCTGCTCAAAGACGCAGAAGATCAGAATCCTCCCCATGGCTGGAAGAGATCCCGAGTCACAGCGCAACGAAATGATCAAAGTAATGCTCGCTGGCATTCTGTCCATCTTTGCCTTTCCTTTTTTATGTTGACCTTTCTTTGTGGAATCCTTTTGTCTCAGCTGAGGCTGAAGGGGTTTGCATAAGGCCGGTTGCTGATAAGCATCGTACTGGGTTACATAAAGGCATAACCTGTCGCACTTATGTAACGAGGTCAAGCAGCTGTCAGCGAAATTTAAACTGTCGGCATCAACACCGAGACTGGACGGGGATCCGCGGTCAACCCGAACAAGCCCGACTGATGGCATCGCGTGACGTTTTGTTGCCTGAATGCGCCCTGTGGGGGTCTGCTGGTCAGGAGGAGCCTCAGGGGGTGAATCTTCAGTCAGCGTGTCAGAGTGTGTTCCTGACAATTATCGTAACATGTGGCTTATCGCCTGTTGTTTCTCAGTAAACAGCATTGTTACCATTAGACAGAGTCAGCAAAAGCAGCTTTTGTTCAGAGGAACAGCTTATTCAAGCGAAGGAATCCTGAGAACAAGATTTGGTTCACAAGAATTTATTTTTCCCAAGCCAAAGCAGACCGGGCCCCTTTACTAAACCAGTGACGTCTTACAGGGATACTTTTAGATTTATAAAGGGAACTGATATCTTCGAGTGTATCGTTTTGTTTTGTACTGAAATCCACCGCAGGCTGAGTAAATGTGATGTGGGTTGAAGTTTTATAAAATATTTACTCTGAATAGCAGAACTTTAGCCTCCATGAGCAACTAATCTACTGCAGGTATGATAATTACTGCCCATAATTGCCCAATTGAGCCCCATTGCAAACAATCTAAACATTTCCCATATGCTTAAGTTATTTATGGTACATATGCGTCTATTGCATATTTGGTTGTTGCTGGCTTAGAAATGAAAATGGAGAGAAAACAAGGTGCTTTCCTTGGTGAAGCATGTTTCAGGTATAAATGTAGGGAATAGGAAACACATTTATAAGTTTTAGACCCTATACACTGAAATTTCAAAAAGACAGAAGCCTGAATTAAAAAAAAAAATGTAAACAATGCTTTCACATTTTTTAAAAATAACATCTAGATACTTCAACTTATCTACTGCAGCAGGAGCTTATATGCCAGATTTCTAGAGAAAAAAGGATCTAAATGAAATTAGAAAACTTTAACTACAGGTCAGCATCCCACCCCCCACTCTCCAAAAAAAAATTATTAAGACCACTGTATTAAAAATACTAATGAAGAGGGAAAATGTTAAGAAAAGGTTTTGTTTTATTTTGCAGATCCTTTCTGCTTTCATTCTCTTGATTCTCAAATACCTTCTATTGAGTTTTATTATACTATACGGAATAATAAAGGCCTATTACTAGCTCATTGCAAATACTCTTAAAATATTTTTACTTTGACGTGAAAGCAATCTGGAAACTGACAGAAAAATCGGAACAATTGAGCTAAACTGTGGAATTTCGACATGATACGGTGAGGTGGAGCTTGGATTTGTAATTTTTGAAGCCGTCCTCTGATTTTGGTAAGCATTCCTCCATATGAAGGCATAAATATCTAACATTCCCCAGACATAAACACAGGACTTCTTGTAAATAATTTTATCTAGAAAAAAAAACACTTTATTGAAAAAATGTGAACAATTATTGTCTAATTTGAGAATTAAAAATAGTAAAAACAAGTCTTTAAAAAATAAAGTAAAGCTTTTGCAACTGGAGTCACATCTGTCGTTTCAAATTTTGAGGCCTTAACCTGCTGTTCAATTGTTCCTTTTCTCTTTTGTTCCTTTTTTGTTGGTGATGAAATCTTCTAATTGCGTCCAATGTCTGTATCGGCAGAAAGAGGAGGAGCGTCTGCGGGCGTCGATCCGCAGAGAGTCCCAGCAGAGGAGGATGAGGGAGAAGCAGCACCAGAGGGGCCTGAGCAGCAGCTACCTGGAGCCCGACCGCTACGACGACGAGGAGGAGGGCGAGGAGGCCATCAGCCTGGCGGCCATCAAGAGTAAATACAAAGGAGGAGGAGGCCTGAGAGGTAGCCGCACTCGTTTTCTTCTGTTCATTGTCTCTCGCCGATATTCGTTCTTAACAATTCCCCCATCTTCATTCCAGAGGAGCGAGCGAGGATCTACTCATCGGACAGCGACGAAGGCTCTGATGATGACAGAGCCCAAAGGCTGATGAAGGCCAAGAAGCTGGACAGTGACGAGGTAGGCGCAGCGCCCCGGTGGACAGGCAGGGGGCAGTGTGAGGTAGCACACTGTGGACGGTAAACCGCCAACCTTTTCCACTTATCCTGATGTGAACTGAGCCGGACAGGAAGTCCTGACTGTTCCGAAGTGCGTACGTGTTTGTTTACATCCCGCAGCGGTGTTTTTCCTCAAATCAAGAGAAGACTGTGTCAAACAAAACACACAGCTTGGCGTGATAAACTGAAATCGCTGGAAAGCCAGACTGAACGTCTTCTGCCGTCAGCTCTGTAATCTCTTCTTATCCTCTGTTGTTCTCAGGAGGGCGAGGGATCAGGCAAGAGGAAGGCAGAAGACGATGAAGAAACGACCACTAAAAAGGCTAAGAAGTATGTCATCAGTGACGAAGAGGAGGAGGATGAGGACGATGAATAGTTTTTTGTTTTTTAATTTTGTTTTGGTTTTTTTTACCTTTTCCACTGTATCATCAGTGGTCAGTCCATCTGGCGTATAAATAGCCATGTTTTGTATATTTTCTTATGATCTGTGGGTGTGTGTGTGTTAGTTTGTTTATTTTCTGTACAGCAGAGAGGTGAGAAATAAACGGTCGTCTTATGTAACCGAAGCTTCCCCGGGAAGCCTCCGCTTGTTTTTATTTTTGCATTATGAATCATGCATTGAATCACACGGTTGTTGTGAGATTAGAAAACATAATGTTAAGTTCAGCTTCCAGACAACAAACAAAACCTTCATTAGACGGCCGCCGTTAGCTCGACGAGGAGCGGATCGAAGGAACCTAGAAGCTGCGACTGCTAATTTAGTTTTAGTAAATGCTCTGCTGGTTTTGAGTATGTGTGGCTTCAGCAGACGAAACTGACCCTTGAGCAAAGGGACTCGACAATGTGGTTTTACAAGAAACGGCGAAGCTCGAAGGGCATTTTTGGATTTGAGATTTGGAGATGAGAGAGAGTGTAGCGCTGGCGGAGAAAATACATTTTGTTCCACTGTTACTAAATCACCCTTCCCAGTATTCATTTTCTTACAAATAAAAACATTAAGAATACAATTTACCGTAAACATCCAGTTGAACATTAAATGTTATTATCCAGGGCCTTGATTCTGCTTTAGCTCATTCATTTTGAAGAATGCCATGCCAGCAGAGATCTACATGCAGCTCATAGAAAATTAACTTGGTTTATTTGTAAAGCACCGATTCACAACGAAAGTTTCTCAAAACAGTTCACCCAAAAATGTGAGAAGCAGAACGAGGTTGAGAGCGAGCGACGCAGCTGCCTCGACTGGCTGAGAGCAGAGAGAAGGCAGACGCAGACGCACTGAACCATGTGAGCTTTTCAGGGCAAAAAGAACTGCAGCAATCATTGCAAAATATATGAAGAATGCATAACATGAAGACAACAGAGATAAGCAAAAGTGGCCAGTATGACCTCCAGCAACCTTAAAATGTATCAGCAGGATAACCCATGACGCCTGAACTGTGGCCTTTATCACGTTTTGATCATGTGACTCCATCTTCTCTTTCCCAGAGTAGATGACATTAGGTTTCTGGAAAAAACATTGCTGTCTTAACTTTATCAAGTTGATGTTTTTAATGTAAAAGTGTTTTTTTACCCTACATGTAGTTAGCGTAACAAATAAGGGAAATTGTGTTTGGTTGACCTTTTGTTTATTGTAGCAATTCTTCCTGGTAAATTTTGTCATATTGTTGGAAAGCCCACATATTTCCCGTAAATAAGGTCATATTTCTAAAACAAAACAAAAAAATTGTGGTTTAACCAGCAGAATATACTCTGACTTTTCCTAAAATCCTAAATACCTTGATGTCGAAGATGTCTTAAAAAGAAACACTATGGTATTTAGGGGATATATGAGAAAAAAATAAAAACAAATTTGTAATGCTGTATGAAATAGTACTTTAGCTAAAGAAAGCGAATGTTTATCATGAAGGCTACATTTCAGAGGAGTTATTCTTTGTATTCCCTGTTTCTCAGCACTATTACTTTTTAAATCCTTTAGAGAGAAATTACCATGAACTAACTACATTTAGACTCTTAGTTCAAAATAATTGACTGAGATGCTGCCTGATTCAGCTCAAGCCATCCTATTATTCACAGGAAATCATAATGCGTACATTCATTTTCTATCTTGCATAAGGCTTTGTAAAAGGATCAGAATGTTTGTGAAAACAGGACCTGAGTAAAGTTGTTTGAAGAAATTGAAGAACCTGCCTCGACCCCCAACATAAATAAAATCAAACAAAGTTGATATGAATTAATTGTGCTGCATTTGTGCAGCAGAGATTCTTGTGACACCAAATTTGTTTGGGCTGTCTGACCTTTGACAACCTCTGGACATTTTTTTAAATATCTTTAAAATGTCAGCTGCACATACAAAAATCTTTGCTGCTGCAGTACAAATGTTTGACACCAGTTTCGTTTAATTTGTAGAAGGTGCAAATTGTCCTTATCCACTCAGGTAGGATAAGTTCAAGCTCCGTCTGAAAAGATACTCAAAGAATTTCACCGAGCTCGTTACAAACTCACAAAGTGATCCTCGAGAACCGAGTCCTATATGTAGTGAAAAGTGAAGCGCTTTCGTCACATGGCACAAGTCAAGTTGTACCGTGTGATGAACATTGACATAGGCATGTATTATGCAACTGCTAATGTTGTTAAGTAACTGAGTAAAAGCTTGGAGTTCAAGCAGGGCATATCAGGCAGTTTAGAAGAAGGGCGATCTGTGGGAGATAATAACCCCCTTCAGAAGCATTTTACCTGGCTGGATCTTTTTAATGGTAGCATCATACTGTTTACCCTCCGGCAGATCCTGAAGCTGTGGCAGGACCATCAGCAGGTATGCAGCTCAGTTATCGACGTCAGTGCTCCAGCTGTTGGAGCCCAGCGAGGTGAGGCATTGTGACTTGATCCCCTTTGAGCCGCACAGTAAGAGGAGAAAGGAGAGAACAAGACCCGTGGTTACTGATTCATGTTCAGCTGCCAGAATGACGCACAGCATCTCTCTCTCTCTTTCATTCACGCACGCACACACACAGACAAGCAGAGTCGGACGACAGTCCTCCAATGGGACCGGTCTCACCACCCTGTCCAGACAGATCTGGCTGCAGCAGCCCAGAGTGGAGAAGTTACTCGCTTACATAAAATGTCTGCATCTTCCCCCTATGTGCCATCTACTCAGGACTGCAGTGTTTTAACAGAGCTGTTCATATTATCAAGTGTTTGAAAGTCCCTTAAAAAATTCATAATGAGGCTGCGGTGGGCAGCGCATCCCTGGAAACGTGAACTTTCCCATCGTTAACTCACAACAGGTCTGTGCGTAGAAGACTGAAGAAGCGTCTCTTCAACCTACAGCTTGATCACCTCGTGACAGATGCAGAATTCAAATTTGACTACACTGAATGGAAATGTGTGTGTGTGTTGCCTTTAAAGAGCAAGTGCCATCAGCAGTGGTGTGTGCTGCGTTATCACAGACTGCAGTGTGTTATGTAAACCCAGTTTCACTCAGTGAGGAGAAGGGAAGGGAGGGGAAGGCACTGCTACAGTCAGCACTGCCTGAGAGAGGTGGAAATCAGGGGAGGGCTGCAGCATTTTGCTTCTTTTTTTTGTTTTTGTTTTCTCCTCCCAGTTGTATTTTTTTTTCTGTCTGAATCTTTTCTTTTCCTCTACTAGCAACCAAAATCTTTTCTGTCCTAGCATGGTCTGGAACTCTGGAACATCCCATTCTCTGCAACAGAAAGTGCAGCCCTGCAGGCAGACTGTGAAAATGGCTGATACAAGTTACATTAAAAAAAAGAAGCTAAATAGGCAACCATTCTGCCAATTAGATCGCAGTAAAGACACTGACTGGGTCAGCAGTAAGCCAGATTGCCTGGGAGAAAACAGTCCTCCAACCACTTTTTAATACTGCTTTTTATTTAATCCTTGCAGGGTCTCAAGGATGTTTGACTCCAGTGGTTTTTGGCGATATCCGGGGTATACCCCGGAGAGGTCGCTGGTTCATCCCAGGCCAACACAGAGACACACAAGACAGACAACATGAACACGCTCACACTAAAAGGGCAATTTAGAACCTCCAACTGACCGAACATAGTGTAGTTTAGAGGTTGGAACTAGAGTGTTCAATGCATGGACATGTATATGCATCAATGCAAATTTACACGTCTGCACTTCAACACACCAGAGTCTTACACAGGAGATAGTTGAATTACCTCCTCAGCTTGTCCGTGCTGTTTGTTAAGGGCTTTGTTAAGGGCTTAGGCGTAGCTGTGGTCAATTTCAGAAACTTGTCAAAGAAAATAAAGTATAAGAGTTGGGGACCAGTGAAAGCAACGGCCATTATAAATAAAGCTGCACCCTCTTCGGTACAAAATATTTAAAAAATGTGAAGAATCTGTTCATCATTCTCCATGAGTAAAATAGCTTTAAAGTACAATTATTATAAATAATTTGAAAAAGATCTGTTGCAGAAAGCGATTCCTTAAATTCTGCATGATAGTTTGTTTTTCTTCTTCAAATAATCTAAGCCAATAGGATAATAAAACTATGAAAATATTATTATGCTTTTAGGTTTGGTATGCTAACCTGAGGTGACCTCTACTTTGAAAACAGTCTGGAAACAACCTGGATGCTGGAGTATGTGTACTTTGAATGGTATGGATATTTTTTTTTTGTTTCTTTGTTTTTTTAACATGTCCAAACAGTGTGGCAGTCAGAATTGTTGTATGAGTGTTAAGGTGAGGCCCAATATATTTACTTTCACAAGTGGAGCACTATGGCTTTCGCCATGACGCTATATATATATATATATATATATATATATATATATATAAATTGGGGTAATTGGTGTAGAACTTCCATGTTTCTCCTGCGTCATGACATGCTTCGTTACTTTTTCTTATTTTCCATACTTATTGATCGCCTAACCCTCTGTGGATAAATATTCAGTGTTCTATAACGAATCACAATAGGCCATTATGTTGTTAAGTTAAATATGTAGAAACCCCCCAAGGGGCATGCAGCACACAGAGGTGGGTAAATCCTAATCAGCACAGACAGAGTGTCTGCATGGTATAGCATGGAATTAAATTATATTTCATCCCATAGTTGAGGCAATATTTGTTTTATACTTGTATTGATTTGGTAGCAATGCAGCCTCATGAGTTGTTCACTTGATTTCTTGGGAGTTGCAACACATCATGCAGTAATCATTCAAGGCTCAACCACCAGTCAGAGTATTGTAATAAAAAATGCAGCTAAATATGTGTTTGTCTAGTTCACACATCTTCAAGAAGCATACACACACGCTAACACAAGTAATCAATTAGTCAAATGCTCTGACTGGCTAACATTAGTGAAATAGATGCAAAAATATGCAAAGATATCAGTTCTTAAAAATTTATTTGATCGGCATTACGGAAAAGTTTTCATGCTAAGATGGTAGGATTCAATAGTTTTTTAAAAAGTCTCTTCTGTTTTTTTCTTACATTAATTCAAACAATCACTCCAATCGATATTTCTGTCTGTTTTTCACCTATTTGCCGTTTGCACCACCTCCGACCTAGACACACTACCCTGCTTGCGTTTCTAAGCTTGGTGCCCTTTACTCCTGTCTCAGGTTGTTCCTTCCCCTGCTGGTGCTTATATAAGCAGCTAATAAATAAGAAAAAGAAACACAATACTTTACTCTCACAACAGGATCCCTACACACTCACACATGACAGTGACCCCCGAGCTTGCTGCGAGGGTCGTAGCTGGAACATTTTCACATAAGCAGGTGTGCAGCCAGCAATCGCACGCGCGCGCACACCTCACGGAAAACAAGCCAATTCAGTATCATCTCTGTTTTTTCTGCTCCATGTGACCTCAGCAATTTGGGTCAGCCTGTTCTGTCGAAGGAACAGAGCCTAATCTGTAAACAACGGGTTACCTTCAACTGTGAGCAGCTCAGAACAAAGATTACACTTGAGCTTTTAGAGAAAGAGGAGGAAAAACAAAGCAAACAGGAACGGAAGGTGAGCTCTTGTGCTACAGTTCCTTCACAGACAGAGAAACTTTTTTTTTTTTTGACGAAACGGTAAGATGTCTGCTCAGAAGCAACTCTTTTTCAACTTTGCAATGAAATCCCCATTCATTGCTATAGACAACAGTGCTGCCATGCAACCAGCTGGCAGTACATCAGAAGCAACGTGGGGTTTAGTGTTTTACCCCTGAGCAAAGCTGGTGCATGGAAAGCCCAAAGCGCAAACTGGCAAGTCTCCGTAAGTGTTTTAATGTATTCTGAATCTGTGGACGATACGCTGTTAGGCCTCAGTCATTGCCCCAATTGGTCTCATCTAATTAACCTTTTAAAAAGAACATGGTGACATTGAAAAAGAGGTGAGCTTTAAGGAATAAAACTTCCAAATAATTTCCCCTTTTCTGCCGTGTTTCAGAAGACCTTTACCCACAGATAGACTCTGCACCAGCACCAAGTGAGTGCGTGAGTTGGCTCTTTCCTGTTTCCACCCAGCATATAAAAACATGCATGTTAAGTTCATCTTTAAATTGTCTGCATGTGTGTGCATGCATGTTTGTGTGTCTTTCTTTTTTAATAAAAGTAAAGGTTAAAGACATTGAATTGGACTGGAGTTTCTTTAGTGGTATCAGGGTAAATAAAGTTAAATACATATATAAAGTATAGTGATTTATTTGCTCTTCTACTTTATGTTGGCCTATCAAAGAAAATACTAACAAAATACATAGAAATGAGTAATCTCCATGACAACCATTCAGCTATGCAAAACGCCTGGTTGGACCTAGCACCGCCTGTGAGATGCAGCTCCTCCTCGGAGCTTCCGCCTTTCCCCACGGCTCCCCCACTCACCTCCTTCAGACTAGCCAGCTGCAAATTAGCAAATACCTGGTGGAACTGGGCATCTGCTGAGCTCATTATATGAGCTACTTCTCAGTGAAACGCTTGGTAAAAATGTTTTTAAAAGGCTAATAGAGGAGCGATGTTGTGACGACTTCCTGAAGGCAGAGTTTCAGAAAGAGCAGGAGTTTTTAAAGAGACAGAGGACCAATTTCAAGGCATTAAATCAGGCAGTAAAATGTCTTTTAAGTCATGCTTAATATATACAGTATAGCATTTTTATAGCAAGTAAGAGTAACATAGTTACTTGATTTTGCTATAAACTGGGACTTTAAGCCTGGAAAACACATAATACTGCCCCTTTAAGGATTCAGCAGTCAGCCAAAAACAGTAGATAAAGTTGTCTACTCACAGATGCATTAGGCAGCATTGCCAGCTGACAGTGTTTGATAGGGGCTACAGTAAGAGTTTACATGAGACTAGGTGGTCTCATTGTGCCTCAGATGCTGGTGCCTTTGCCTTTGGGTACATGACAGCACTGCACACATCAAGTCATCTCCATCGGTGTTTTAAAGACTCTCCAGCTCCCCAGAATGTTAATGTGGAGAGCTGAAATGTTTTAGCACAGCACAACTGCTGTCTGTCTGTTTTGGGGAACCAGAAGTGTAGGTACTATTTAACTCTGTTCCCAAGTGAGGCTGAGGTCAGATCACTGGTTTATGGGATTTATCATTTTTGCACTGAACACTATGTCTAAGATAAGCTTTCTACACAGCAAATGTTCTTACTTAGAGATTTCAGTCTGTTTCTACTGGTTACCCCTACTGCACATGTTTCAGTATACAAAATTCATCTAAATTATAGAATATTTAATTTTAAAATAACGATTTTATCAACAAACATTTGGATTATTGCTCTGAGCGAAATATTTGTCAAGGGACATGTACATAAGCACAGAAGGAGACACAAATACCCAGCGGAAGTTGATGTGTCCTAGTTCATGACCGCAGTGTTGTGCCTGCATCTTATGCAAACATTTTTAGATGAGGGCAGTCATGGGATATGGGGTTTGGGCATAACAAAGACCTAAATAGGTGAGCTCCATGCAATACGTGAGTTACGGGCCATTAAAAAGGTCATAATTGTAAAATGTCCTCTTCCACTTTGCAACGAGGCTCTAATGGTGGTAAATTAGCTTCAGCCTGGAAAACCTGGAGCCTTCGGATGGGGTCAGCACGTCTAATGAGATCTTATATTTTCTGAGTCTTCTTCAGGCTTGTTTTACTGACATTAAATATTTTTGATTTTGTGGGGAAAATGTGAAGTGCTCTTTATTACTGGTCTCATGGTGCACTGTAAGCTTGCGATGAAACTGCTTTTTTGTGGCGATAGAAAACGATTCTTCATTCTTTATTTTGAAAGTTCAGCAACTTTAAAGGCATTGGGAAGCAGAAAGAAAAGTCTCTGCTTCCTCACACATCAGAGTTCTTTCAAACAAAGACCAACCAGCTTTTTCTTCAATATGGGTCAAAACCTGTCCAATTTGCTTTAACAAAATGTGCGCGGTTAGGCAAAATGAACATGGCTTGTATTAGAAAAAGGCTTGTGCAAAACTGTCAGGGTGAAAAAAATACTTCTTGTACTGTAATACTACAGTGCTTAAAAAGTTGCAACCGTGGAACTTGATGGCCCCAAGTGAATTCCTCCCTGATTTTTCAAACAAATCAATTTCTATATTTTCTACTTAAGGTTAGATACTGACTACCCATAAGTATGACAGGTAACCCTTCATCTAACAGGAAAAACAAAAATGTCCCTTTAAGACAGAGGTGTGTAGCTTCAGTACCCAAAGCCTAATGTCCACCTTTGTCTTTGATCAACATGTCTAAATCACATAATGAAGTCATTAGTAGGACTCTGAAGCTTGAGAGCTTGAGGAGATCATTCAGCTATTTAATTCAGATGTGTTGGACTTGGTCACAGCTAAACGCTGCAGGACACTGGCTCTCTGGGGCTAAAGTTTGACATGCCTTCGGCAGCAGGATTGAACATTTAAAACTTGCAGGACGGTGATTTCCAAGGACACCAATTTGGCACATCTCCTTTAAAGTCATGATAACTTATAAATCTTAACTACCTCATGATAGCCTTTTGTTTAGATTGTTAAATCCAAGCCTGCAGCTCCAAAGGCAGATATTTAATCTCTTTAGGTCACTTGGAGCAACGTGTGTCATATTTCACAAATAATATATTTCATATATTTGAAAATGTTGTTGGAATTATTTACATAAAGTAGTTCAGTCTTGGAAAAAGTTGCTGTAGCTTTTGTGTTTTATCAGTGTAGAAATAGTTTTGACAAAACTAGGTCACAGAATTTGTAAAATCTATATATATCCTGGTCAAAACAGTGGCTATGAGTACAAAGTCGCTGCGTTTTTTTTTGTGTGCTAGCTCACACTCACACATTAGCAGATCTGTGATGTTTGAGAACCAAAGAGAAGAAGAAGAAGAAAAAAAAATGACCACATGCTAGCAGACCAAAGAGTGCAGGTTTTAGTCAGGAGGTGAAGAGTGAGAGGTTTGGTGTTGCTGTGGAGCGATAGAAATAGCATAGTGTGGAAGAAAGAGGGGTATGAGAAAAAGGTGCTGAGGTCAGGTGTGGGCAGGGAGCACGCCCAGTCTCTCCGGCCTGCGGTATTTCAGAGCTCACTGCAACTCAACAGCCACGGCGCTCTCTGCTTCTGACCTTCACTTATCTAACTACCCTGCCTGCACCATGCCAAGTCCCTGCCTTTCTCTCTTGATTCATCTATTGTCCATCCTCTGTCTTATCGTTTTGGTTAGATAAGCAAAGTGACATACAGAAGTATAGTTGTACTAAACAAATAAAGATAAATTATACTCTAATCATACTTGATAGTGATTCTTCATTTTATCTGCTGAAGGCTTATCTAACTTCTTTAAATGGACACAACCTAACAAGAATCATTAGATCATTGCAAATTAGAAACACACAATTGATTTTTTTTTTCTTCTAAATAGAAAGTCATAATTTTAAAAAAAGAAGACAAATCTAATCGCTTTTATTCTGGTTTCCACCAAATTAAACCTGCAGACAAAAACTTATTGATTTGAAGTTTGGTGCAGACATGTAAAGAAAATCCGTAGCCTCACAGTTCTCATGAAACTGAAACAAAACAACAAATAAGAACGAGAAAGAGCTTCTGCTGCAGGGACAGACAAGTTGTCAGAATTTTTACCCAGGCTGGATAAGAGTGTAACTTGGTTTCAGTATTTTATGGCCTGGGTCAATATAGAAGGAAAAGAAAAGGGAAGACATCTGTATTTTTGGATTTCAGATTGCCACCCTACTGTTTAAACCAAGCTGTCAATCATTATTTATAAATCTTTCTTCATGCACAAGGAGGGCAACAAAAAAAAAGTTCTTCGCAAGAGATAAATGTTTTGTTCTTTTCAGATCCTTCCTTCATTCTATTCGTCGTTTTATCCTCCTCATAAACTTCCTGATGTCCTTCCTTCTCTGTTCGCCCATTTTTCCTTCTATACCTTCTTCTCTCCTTTCCTCCCTCTTTGCATTATGTTCTTTCTTTGTTTCTCTCTTTCTTTTTTTTATAGGCTGTCAAGCTTAACTCCATAACAGCTATTCGGTCACCTCATAATTCAGTCATCTTGAGTTTTCCAGAACGTTCATGTCATCCTTACTTTTGTAACCCATATCGAGTTCAACCCACTGCCCCCCGCAGTTGTTTGATTAGGTAAATAGACTGGCAGCGAGAGCAGAGATGTCACCAAGTGTGCCAAATAGACATATCCCCATGTCCATTTGACCTTTTTCCATGCCTGCAAATCACTATCACCATGGATACTTCCACAAATAGAGCATGAGTTGAATAAGAACACCCTGTGCATTAGTGAGAAATACTCGCATATGCATGCAAGCACACCCGCACAGTCATTTTTCCATGACTAATGGAGACAATTTGAATTTGGTTTATGAGGACTTAAATTTGCCTTTCCCAATTTCTTATTTATTTATTTTTTTTACTGTTTTTCATTTCCTTGGAAAATGATTTACCCTGCAGTACAGCCTGACTTCTGCTCAGTCCACTTTGGGTGTTTTGTCTGCCCGCTTTCTTTAGATGAGAAGGAAGAGATAAGAGCAGAAAAAGGAAGGTTGAATGATTGACATTATCATATTGGGCAAAGACGCAAGTGACATTGGAAAAAGCCATTACGGTGTGTCAAAGTTCACGTTACCTTTGACCTGAAGAGAACAGAATCATTCAGGTGATATTTGCATTAAATCTTTTGGATTCTTCTACGCACTGCAAGCCAAACCTGCCTCAACGCAGTTCTTTGCATTTCTTTTAGTTGTTAACATTCATTTTTTTGTAATGCCGCTTCCACAGATCTAACAGCTGATAACAATCCTAATCTGCATTGATCCAAGTTTGTTCCACAATTCCAGCCAGATGAACTACATGAATGCAAGGACTGCAACCTGCCATAAAACCTTAATCAGTTAAGAGGATTGATTTGCAAGGCCACATACCTTCATGGAGGGATTTTCTCTTTCCACATCATATTAATAATCAGGGCCAAAGATTAAACACTCAGACATTCCACAAGGAACACAACATAGGCATTCGGTAGGAGCAGAGAAAAACTGAGTTATATTTTGTGTAAAAACTAATTTCAAACTGATGTAGCATAACTTACACACACACACGCATTTTAAATGTGAGCTTTATGAGTTTTACACTGATATTTGCAACTCTAGTCTTCTGCAACTGTTTCATTGTTCTCTTACATAAAAGAAAATAATCCAATAAATTAAGACTTAAACCTTTAAACCATTTAAATTTTTAATGAAAGGCTAGTGTTTTTTTGTATTTTTGACAAATAAGACAAGTAGACTGTGAGTGTGCAAGCCTACAGTGCCATAGTGAGAACATCAAAACACACAGTCCAAACAGGTATTTTAAAAACTACTACATGCAGTAGAATCTCCATTTATTCTAGCATGAATGTTTTTGGACTTCATGGACCAACATGAATACTCACAGAAAAGCCACATATGCATAATAAGACATTGAAAACCTAGCATGGAGAGAATTGAACTCAGCATCTACTTCCTGTGGGACGGCTAACCACCATGCCACAATGCTGCCTGCGCCGCTTCCCCGTTCTGTTTCCAAATGCTTCATTTTCTGTTTTTATTTTTTGCTAATATTTTGCCTACTCAACCACAACCACAACCATTCTAGTTTTCTTTCTTATGTACTTCCTGACTTTTTGTCCTAATTGGACCAATCCATCCAATTCGTGAGCCTTCTTTTTAATCCCGTTTCCTTCTCAAAGAGGACTGGATGTTATTTTTTGGGGGACTTTCTCCTTCCCGCTGCTCTACACTACTGATCACAAAGATAATGTAACTAAAACCACGTGAGACAAACAGAAGACAGGCTGCAATATAACAATTTTTCACTAAAACAACAAGCTAGTTTGGTCAAAAATTCATAATTTTATCAAAAACAAGTTGTTTTCAGCTGGGCTAATTATAAGTTGTTCAGTTTTAAAATTAGCCTTCTTGATGAGATCTGGACTCACTCACACAAACACTGCAGGCAGAGCTCCATATTGAATTTCAATTTGAACGTTTAGGGCATCCTGCTTCTGTTTCTCGTTACGACGAGAGAAATGGCAAAGGCATGAATTTTGTCAGTAGGAGCACCATCCAATAATTTGAGTGTATAGAACAGTTTGAGAAAAAACCCACTGGAGGTTTTGTGCCTTTTTACCATATGAAAATGCCAAGCTTTTTCTAAATCTCCTCTCACTTTACATTAAAAAGATCGCTGTTTAACATGGCCCAATCGAAAGGGCCTCAATCACAAATGAGAGTTTGAGCTCTCTGGACTGGCGCGCGTTCGTTATCGGCCGAGTGTCTACTTGCGCACAGTTCGGCTTTTGAGAGCCAATTTAGGCCTATTTGCACCTCCTCTCACTTCAGACTGGACTATGACTAGACATCGCCTTTGATTTGGCTTTTTAGATAAAGACAACAACTGAAGGCAGAAGACTCAACACTTAGAGCCATCCTGTTACACTAAGGAGGTTCTTTCCTACCTGATTTTAATTTTTGGTTTTTAGTTTATGTACAAGAAATGGAGGAAAGACGAGCAGAGAATCATCTACAGTTTCCAAGTCGTCAGCCCAGCCGTTCTGCAGGTAGGAAAGAACAGAAATGAACTAATATCCTGAAGCTGAGTCTAGATTTCATCAGAGAAGAACATCGTAGTGGGTTGCCCTGATTATGACCAAAATATTTTTTTACTTTATTGTTGTAGAATTGGCCAACAAATAAACAATTTGAGTGGTTTTGCCTAAGACAGATGCAGCTTTCGGTTTTTACTATTATTATTGGTTTTTAGATCGACATTAGAACGCTAAATGGCGAGAAAAAGAGAAAAAAAACTCCTGGCAAACCTTCTTCCCCCTGAATTGATGATAATAATCGGGTTAAAAGTGACAACTACAAACATTGCCCAAACTGAATGTTTTTGTGGGAAAATTTTGAGTTCTGCTGGTAAACTATTAAGATATATGAATGAGAGTTTGGCAATTGTGTTAATAAAATAAAGTTTGCGGGAGAAAAGATAATATGAAAGAATAAGATGGCTGCTAGGCAATGGGATAATCCATGACTTGTGAATGATGTCATGACATACATATTTTTCAACCTCATTTCAGTCAAATTACGAAAACTGTCTTAGATTACTAGAAATAAGAACTAGATCCTGTTTGAGTGGTGAACTATCAACGTGAACTAGTTCATTTTTAACTTTGTGAAATTCTGGAATTTCACAAATTCCAGAATTTAGCCTAAATAAACCTCATTATTTAAAATAAATATTAAAGCCCATTATGAAAATGTTCATTGAACAATGTGTTTTGCAGAGCAATGTGTTTACCACTGTCAGAAATTCAAGAAATATGTAATACTTTAAAAAAAGACCTTCAAGAAAAAAATGTTTATTATCTATTTAAATGTTTTCTGTTAATCCCTGAATTAACATCTTTCCACATGAAATGGAAATGTCGAAATGAGCAACAACTGTAAGTAGGCCCCGCTGCATGCTGGGAGGTATTTCCTCTGTCTTTGCAGAGTAATCTCCATGACAATCCCAAAGGGGAACAATAGCACATTCTGTTGAGAACTAAAATTCCTCCCCAGAGTCAAAGACTTCCTCACTGCGAACCCACTGAACCCAGGCCGTCACGCCCACCTCATTTACAACCAAGAATTTCACTTGTGTTTATTTTCAATAATGGCCAGCGGGAGCAAAAACAGTGTAAAGGGAGAACGCTGAGAAAATGGCTATAGCTGCTGCAGACTGTAAAACATCCACCTGTCTGTATATTTTATTATTATTATCATTATTTCGGTGAATACAAAGGTATCATGATAATGCAGACAAGATGATAAGTTGCAGGTCACTTACCCAGGAAACTTTGGCTACCTTGTATGAATTGACAGAGATTTAAAAGTAGAACATTTTTTAAAATAGGCTGCACTAAATGCAGTGCTTTGAAAAACTCCCACAACAGAGTTGTTCTATTTTTGTTTTCTTTGCCTCACCTCAGTGTGTCAGATGATCAAATAAAATTTGATAGCAGATGTAAACAGCCTGAAGAAAAAGAAACTGCACATTTGTAATGAGCATTTTGTTTCTAAAGGAAAACGCTATCCAATCTGTCCAGGTTAAATGTGAAATTGCATTTTGCCCTTAAACATTATATCTGGTTGTGACAATGTCCATTAACTCTGGGAGGGGTTTCTGTCTCTCTCTTTTGCAGAATTGTTTTAACTTAGCCAAACCGAGCGATTCTCAAGCTTGTTTAAGGTTACGCTATAGCAATCAATCAAATTCAGGTCCAGATTTCCACTAAGCAAAATGTGCAAAACTTTTACTTTTTCTTTTGAGCCAGTTCTAGTTACTGCATGGGCAACAAAGCAAACAAAAATCTGAAATATCCTTTTCACAACACAGTGTAGCTGAACATATTTTGTGAAACCCCCTATGATAGCATTGTAAATCTGTCCTTTTTCTTCATTTTCTTTTTGATTATTACTGTTATTATTTCAAATGCATCTGTTGTTAACACTTTACAGAGTTGTTCTCCAACACTTCCACCGCATGATTTGTGACTAGATTAATCAGATTGGCTGCGTTCTTGCCCACTGTGGCATGTCTCCTTGGTGAACCCCCCTTGATAGTCCCTCATTAGCTTCTTCAACCCATTTGTTCTCCTCGTGTCATTGCCTTGGTGTCTGGATTTCTTTTGTACCACTCTGTCTGACAGCTGGTTGGTAATTATGCTTCCCTGTCTCTGAATAACTTGTCTCTCCAAGTCTTCATGGCATATAGTTGAAAGGTTGAGCGAGTCTTCCTTGAAAGGAAGGGCTCTGCTATAGGAGATGAGAGGCCTATATATGTAGGGGGACCGGGGATTAAAATGTCTCAGCAGCAGCACAATGTCTTTCTGCATTATTTTATTACAGATTATATAATTTTAATACATCCTTTTGCCAAAATTTCTACTGGATGATTAACTTTTGTCCCTAAAACAATTGAAACCTAACGTTAACCTACTTTATTCATGCCAAAACCCCTTATGGATGATAATATGTTTCACTTTCTTGTTAAAACACCCATAATTAGCCAGGTTTCAACCATTTGACCTAAAGTGGACATTGGCTAGGCTGTTAGGAAACGACTCAGTAACCTGCAAGTCTCAACTTTGCTCTAGAGCATAAAAGCTGAAACTGTAGTCATCAAAGTGTCTAACTACCAACCAAGAAAGAAGCCTAGAACCTTTGATTGCTACTAAAAAGATATGTTTTGCTGCAGCTTTATGAGAGCTTTCATTAAAATATCAATGTGAGTGCATTAGTCTGTATGTATAATTTTGATCCTGTCTGAACAGCCACAGTAAATTTAAACTTCGGGACTGATTGTCAGCTTTAAACCAAATCCACCCCGAAAAGGAAACGGTTTCGATAAAGCTTTAGAAAGCTAAAGTTAACATAATAATTGTGCCTGTGACCATGATCGTAAACTTCTAATCAGAAAATAAGTAAAACTCTCTGCAATCTGTTGTTTATCCTTAGCACAAAAGGTCACAATGTTGTCTTGGTCAAATCACAGCAGGCGTTGATGGCATTTATCGACTTCTGTTCCAGTTGATATGGATGTTAATGTTGGACAGAAATAAATAAAATCATTTGCATCTTTTTTAGACGGTACAATGTTCTGATATGTTCTCTTCTTTTAAAAATCATTTTGCATTAAATACAGTCTCTTATTTTTGGAACTGTCAGTGGGGCTGACACAGTTTGCAATGTGCAGCTTTTGTTTTCCCACAACATGTACAAACATTTTTTTTAAAATCTATAGCTTTATACTAACTGTACTTGGGTTTAGTGATATTTTAAAGTTCCATATGTTATACAATTTTTTAAGCTTTTATAGCCAAAACAAACTTTAACTACCGACTAATCCACCACATTTTGACCAAAAAAAAATATATATTAAAAGATTTTGATAGTTGCCTTTCTTGGGTTCTTATAGATTATCAAGAAACTGCATAAAAAATATTTCAAAAGGTTGTTCTCCTTGAAAGTCATGTTTGTCTAAAACAATAAATATTAAGAGAAAAAGTAACACCTCAAAGTCACTATGAGAGATAAAAAAAAAAAAGATGTTACTCCTCCATAGCAACAAAAGCAAAAATGGAAATAAAATGAAAAAAAATAAATTTGCTCCAGTTCTTGATGATTTTGCAACAGAAACTGTTATCTATCTACCTAGTAGATGCTGATCTTTAGAAAACACTAGCTGTGGAAAACAGCGCATTGTGCGTACTGCAAACTATTTAGTCTGCAGTTTTGAATGCAGCCTCTGTTGTTTAGCCTCTGTTGCACTTGTTGGTGTCACACCAACAAGTGCAAATCTTTCTAATGAAGGAGATTCATGAGGAAGGTAATACCATTTACCATTTAAACCTTGCATCCTTTGGTGATCAAAGGAAATTATTCTGAGAAGTTAGAATAACTGAAGAGCAAATTGCTCCGTATAAGCCCAGAAACTCGTGGAAAGAAGACAATGCAGTGAGAGCTCTATTACTTCATCAGAAGGTGACGCAAATTCAACATATCTAAATTGCTTTCAGTATTTATGCACAATCTCTTCTTAGCCTTATAAAACCCAGTGGGATAGATTAGATAAGGCTTATCATTTAAAAGAAACACAATTATAGAGTTAAAATTTATTTGATAACATCTTCATAAACATCTTCTCTAACTAAATCTGGAAAGGTGTCCGGTTAATGATGCCAGGTGTTTGATACAGCGCAGCAGCTCAGGTGTCCACATCGCTGTCATTGGTTACTGACCTTTGGACGGAGCCTCACAAAGACGAATGTGACACAAGATATTTATCAGCTTGACATAACGCTCCGAAATGTCAGGTAGGTACCAGACATTTCATAACACGTTTGAATGAAACAATACGACTGTTAACCGAAGGCAGCGCTCTGAAGCTGCCTTCAGTTGAGTTTTTTATGGTATTTTGTTCCAAACAACGTGCTTTCAAAGCAGATTTGGGTCAACAAAAGGTCACAGTTTCCACTCATGCAGATTGGCTATTTCGCTCTGTTGTTCGCACGTGTGACGCATTTCACTTTATATGGTGAAATCTCTGAGTTCTGAGACAGTGGCCCCTGAGTCTATTTACTTATCAGATAGTACATGACATTCATCGGTTTATTTGGGCTGTGTTTACCCCCGAAGTCTGACCGTGGCCTGCAATTTTACAACCAGTCCATTTTGAAATAAGTGGGTTGCCTATTAGAGAAAGACGCAGCAGCAAACAGCAGCTCATGAACTCCATGTGCTCACAGGAGTCTCTGCTGGTTTGCTGCTGTTTGCTTTTGCCGGCACTCATGCCCTTATTGATACACCGGAGGATAGATTCACATAGCAAACAACGCCCAGGTGATGTGAGTTGTTGATGCTGAAATGTTGCATTACAATAGTGTATGCTAGAACCTGCAGTCAAAATCAAATGTACTTATTTCACATCAGGCTACTTGTGTTGGATTTTAGTAAAGTTAGGAAAACATTTTAAAATGTCTTCCACTTCTTCTCATCAGAAACGTTTTTGGCTCAGAGTGCAATGATGATCTTTTTTTTTTACATTTTTGGTGATAATTCCTAAGGCCATGCTATAGCTGCCTTAAAGTTAAAGCGTTCCAACTTATTTTTTCAAAGGACTGCGTTCAGGCCCATTCAGAACATACCCTGCCTCTCGCCTAATGATTATTGGAGTGAAGCAATAGCCCACTGAAACCTTGCGGCAATAGGTGAGCATAGACAATATTTAAGCACAAAATTAAAGAATGACCTGGAAGGAGCCTGGGAGACCTTGTCCTCTGCAAACTGGTACAGAGGACAGGAATTTACATGGACGCACATTTAGTAGAGGCAGCTAAGAGATGGCAATGCCTTTGAGTTTATATTGTTAGAAATCCCTCCAGATGAATCTGAATCGTAATTTCTAGATCGTCGTTCTGATAGTGGCTTAAATTCAAATTCTTCACGCAAGAATAAAGTTGAAGCGGAAAATTGATCAAACTAAGTTTGATGAAGTCGCTCGCTGAGGGACCAGAGGGAGATGCACTCAATCCTGACCTGCTGCCTTGCATTTGATTTGTCTGAAAGCATGCAGACACCCTGTCACTGGCAGCTATAAATAGAGCATGTCCAGGCACACACACACACGCCCACACACACGGCACATAATTGCAGCAGTCCGTGTCTATTGATTTTTTTCTATCATTAGCTGAGCATCTACGTTCTGACATAACAGGCGGTGGGGTTCATTTGAGCAGAGAACTGGTTCAGCAGGCCTGTAGGACCTTCTCTGCTGCTGTTATATAATCGCCACGGTGGGATATACATCCAACCTAAAGACTGATTCACTCCTCAAGTGCTGCAGATTAACTCCATCCAATCGAATCCATTCTCATATTAGCTGTGCGGGGAGCAGAGGAGTGCTCAAAAAGAGGCTGAGGCAGACCTCGATGCCATTTCATTTGCATTTCGTCCATTATGCAACATGTTCCTCTGCGGTTGCAGAGGAGTGAAAATGAGCTGAACTCCAGTGACCTATCCAACGAGGAACCCCGCACCAGCCCACCAGCCCACAACGCTCGGCCGGCTGCACTGTGGAGCAGCAGCTGAGAAAACACATACGAGCATCAACAACACAGACACTTCTCCAGATTACCCAATGAACACACTCCTCAGTGAGTCCAAGAGCGCTAACATTGCACATCACATGATATTGCAAAACAAATCTGGGTTCAGTGTCCTCTGTTAGAGGAAGGATGGAGTGCAGCAGACCTGGAGGCAGGTGTTTTTCCACCTTCCTGTCACATCATGTGTTAGTGGCACAAGTTAATGATCACTGATTTGCTCGAACCAGGTGACAGCCTGTTTGTGTGTGGGAGTGTGTGTGTGTGTGTGTGTGACTGGAAAATCCCACTTGAGCATCTTTGTTTACTATCACACGAGATGTGTGCTGACTTTTAAACTTTGAACGATTCAGACGGTAACTGTGATATCCCCCCACAGATGAAGATGTGAAGTTAAAGCGGATCCTTGCGTTTCCTCTGTTGCGGGTGGGCAGCTGTCCTTGACAGGTTGGTGTGGTCAGAACCAGGCTCGGCCAGACAGGCTACCCATTTAGAGCTGCCGCTCTGCTGATAGGAGCGAACACTGTGTGCTTTTTCCTCAACCAGAGTGCCGCATCGATCTGCAGTGACAGACGGAGCCAAAGCAGGGCAGTAAGAGCAGCTGCAGTAGTATTCGTTAACTTCTGACAACCACGACAAGGCAGGACCGATCTCATGCTGGCAATCCCCCCACACCTCCGCAAAAAAAAAAACAATCTGCAGAAGCCCCTCGTCAGCGCGCCACCCCCTGTAGAGTTCTCCTGAGTTTAGCCGATAGGAAGCTGGAGATGGCAGCATGTCAACCTGCTGGGCAGTCTGTGAGGGTTTCGGGTTCAGCTTAGATTAATCGGGAGTGCTGCTGTGTGACACACTCAAAACGAAGAGGCCAATCAATCCTTCGCATGCAGCTGCAAAAGACCCAGAGTGCGATAAGAGGCTTGATGTGGCAGCAGCTGGGCAACAAGGCGAGCTGCTCGATCCTGCAAATGGAAATGTGTTAATGTGAAGGAAAGGCTGAGAGGAAGAAACTGGCATAATTGTCAAAAATTTAATCACACCTTCTTTTTATTTACTAAAATTGAGAGAGGCGATGTGCAAAATGCAAATTAGTGACTGACACGCACAAAAGGACAGGAAAGCATCTGATTCAGGAGCAGAACTGGACAGAGGGAGATGTAAGCAGGCGTTGTGAAAGCCTGGACATCGGCTTGCTGATAACAATGACATAAGGTGTCCTTGATCTTAAATGGAACCCAAGTATTATGACCGAGCTGCAGCTGTGATATTACCTGATGGCAGATAAAACACAAAGTGTTTTAAATTAAAAGTTTCTCATTGAGCATCTAATTTATTTTATCAGGGGATTAATTACAATATGTCCGTTGCTAAGTGAGCACAGATTGCTCCAGGAGTAATTATTCAGGTTTTTTATGGCTGCTTCCATACAGGGTTCAGTCCTCCTGCCTTTGCTAACACGTCAGAGAACTTGTAACTTTGGCCTCTTTCTCCCAATCTTTATGAGTATATTGCAGCTGGCAGTTTTCCACTCATGTGTGGCATCAGACGTTTTGGAAGAATCGGAGGGTTGCTATCAAAAAGCCAATAGAATCAAAGTTGCAAAAGATGGCGGCGATTTTTATTTCACTTCTAATTAGTCAATTATCTCTTGTGTCGACTCAACAGATCCGCAGACAGGGCAAGGAGGGGAGATAGCTGCTCCATTATCTCAGCCTGCCTGGAAGACCCAAACACTGTTGCTGTGAATGGTAAAAGGTTTCCTGCTTTAGTCCTGTTAAGAGAACGCCTGGTCCCAGGGCCGCTGATCCTCTTACATCACTAGCAGTTTTATCTCTGACCCCATACGTACAAATCCAGTCACATCAAATACACACACTGCGTCAGAATGAACACACACACCCACACGTCCACACACACCCGCCACAACGCCTCCCATGTACCTGCCAGATTATTTCATAGTTTCTTTTCAAAATAGCCTGAGAATTTGCTCTTTTCTTTCTTTCTTTCTTCTAATCCTATGGCAAAGAGTGGACCAGACAGGTTACATCACATCTCAGAGGAGGGAGCTGTAGATATACTTAATTAGGTGAAAAGTCAGCTTGAGAAAGTGCTGCTTGGAAAAAAAAAAAAAGTAAGTTAAGAAACATTAAAGTTCTACATTACAATGGATACATTACAGACTCTGCGACTGTACCAAAACATCACTGACTGCAACTAAAGTTTAGTTTTTGTACAGATTAATCTGATGATAATTGCTTGTAAACATCGGAGAGGTAAAAGAAGAGAATCTGAAACTACATTAAAAAAAACCTAACCAGTCATGAAATATACATAATGATTTTTTTTTCTGCACGTTTCTGAAAGACTTTTTCTATATTGACTTTTAGACAATCTGTCATGAACTATGGAAAACTTTTTGGTGTTTTATGCTAAAAACTTGCTTTGATGAGGTACATTACCAAGTGTATTTTTTTACGACAGTAAGTGCAAAACACCAGTAAAATTACAAACACATTTTCCCAGTTACATAACAGAAAGGGGGTAAACAACATCAAGCTGAGATGCACCCACAGTGGGCTGTGGGCCTCAGGACGCTCTGCTCGCAGATGGTGAGAGGAGAGCGAAGGCAGATGGTCATCTTCTCCTGCTCCCCCTGTGATTATTCCCGATTTCAAAAACCCTCTGATGCAAAGTTGCTGTCAAGTCGTATCAAAGATGCAAGATCTGCTGCAGCTCTGCAAGTTAATTTTTTTGTTTTCCCTCCAAACGTGAACTTTTTTAACCCTGACATTCATCTTAGTCATTTTATTGACAAGATTATTTGAGGCTTTTTTTTTTTTTTGCGGTACCTTTCTGTCAACACCTAATCAATCAGCAATGAAGGGCAATATCCTTTTTCCTGCCCTCTCATGATTGATAAGAATTAATGATAAGCATGTTTACAGCGTGTTTACAGCGTGTTTACAGTGTAGTGCTGAGCTAATGCTGCGTCAGGATCAAAGTGTACAGCACCCAATAACTAAAATCTTGATCTAACATGCAGTTTCCAGGTCAGTGCTGGAAGCAATGTGCATTGCATAATATTAGTGACAGTGGCAGCGTAAACCAGTGAACTAGCTTATTGAAACAAACATGAGAGTACAAAAGTAGCGCATGCAAATGTTATTTCTTTCTGAATTTTGACATTTTGTGCATGTCAGTTTTGCAGGTGTTCAACAAACAACACATCCTGGTGCAGGAAGAAACATCCAGATTAATTCTGAGATCACAATTCCACCAATAAATTAAATTGTCTACTCGTTGATCACATATGAAATAAAATAAAGATTACACTTTTTTTTTTTTTTTTTACAACTAAATATCTGAAAAGTGTGGTGTGCATTTTCATTCCAGCCTCCTTTAACAACACCCCTAACTAAAGTCAAGTAAAAGCAGCTGTCTTCAAAAGTCAACTAAGTAGTAAATACAACCCATATGTGTATAAATCCAGCTGTTCTGTGAAGGTTTTTTTTTCTCTCACAACAATAGTGAACAAGTAGCATGGTGAACATCAAGGAACACAGCCGGCGTGTCATAAAGCTGTGGGGTAACTTTACAGCACGGATAGGTTATAAAATAAAAATCCCAAGCTTTGAACATCTCATGACTCGCCGTTCAATCCATCATCTGAAAATAGAATGAGTATGACATAGCTGCAAACCTACAAAACACATGGCAGTCAACCAGAACTGCTACATATGCTAACACTGCTCATCACCCTGAAGACACCATGTCCACAGTGGGATATGGTCACATCAGGATCACGTTGTGTGAGAAAACCTGAAAAGGTTTGCTGGATATGAATGTCTTTGCAAAGCTCTATGTAAGACGATGCGCACAGAAAAACAATCCAGTCTTCCTGAGATAATAAGTAACGCTTTTTGCATAAATACATCAACCTGTTTGCCCCCTGCAGTGGAGAGTCTGCAGTGCTCAGGAAAGTAGAGGCATCTTTCACACAACTCTGAAATGCCAGAGAGGCATGCTATTTAGCATGAGCAGTGTGTGTATAGATAGCATTGCCTATGTGTATGTCAAGAGGTTTTTCACTAGAGTGCAAGAACTGCTGCTTGTACTTGATGTTTCTGCTCCTTGGCAGAACGTTATACAACCAGAGGCGCTGTGGGGGAATGCAGACGAAGCATCGCTGTTTGCTGATCTGTAGGCAGAATTCTTTCAGGTTGCGTTGCATAAGGATCTTCTTTCTGTACTCTGGGCAATCAATGATTCATTTACTAAAGGCATCTTGCATATCAAATCCCAAGCTTACGCTTGATGCATTGCAGATCATTAATAATATATTTGGAACGGAGACAATAGCATGAAAAGGCAAAACGGTCGCCAGACAAAACTTCAGCTTGCCCACATGTCCTCATTCGTCCACGCAAATATTTTTGATAAAACACAACGTGTTTAGACCCGGCAGCCGTCCGGTTTGAATATCAAACAAATGGGCAAGCAAACACACGTTCTCACAGATCAAACACGCCAACAGGCAGCGATGCCAGGAAACGGCCGTATGACCAGCTGATCAAGACTGAGGAGCGCTGCCAGCAGATCCAATAATGAGTGCGAGGCTGCAGACTCTGGTTTTATTAGGAATCAGATAGAAAAGCGGGCAGATATTGAGGCCTGGCATTTGTGAATTCACAGCTTCATGAACCTCCTGCTGATACTGTTAGCCTTACCAAAGATAAAAAAGAGCTGTGAAGCAGCAGGACTTCCCTACCAATGGACAAACACTTCAAAGTTTTTGTGTTGTCTTCTTCGTACTGTTCTGTAAGAAGAAGAAAAATTGCTGTCAAGCATGTACAGTAGTAAAACAATTTCAGCTTCTCCTGCTATGTTGTGCTTCTGAACGTAGACATGATTTTGTCTTTATAAAACTAGAGCTTCGATATTTAATCTTATCAAGAGCAGGAAAAAAAACATAATTGACATATAATTCTTATATTTGAATTGATTGATTGAAAAGGATGGGCTGCACAGTGGCGCAGTTGGTAGCACTGTTGCCTTGCAGCAAGAAGGTCCTGGGTTCGATTCCCGGCCGGGGTCTTTCTGCATGGAGTTTGCATGTTCTCCCTGTGCATGCGTGGGTTCTCTCCGGGTACTCCGGCTTCCTCCCATAGTCCAAAACCATGACTGTCAGGTCAATTGGTTTCTCTAAATTCTCCCTAGGTGTGAGTGTGTGTGTGCATGGTTGTTTGTTCTGTATGTCTTTGTGTTGCCCTGCGACAGACTGGCGACCTGTCCAGGGTGTACCCCGCCTCTCGCCCGGAACGTAGCTGGAGATGGGCACCAGCAACCCTCCCGACCCCATTAGGGACAAGGGTGACCAGAAAATGGATGGATGGATGGATGATTGAAAAGGATGGATGGACAATAAACAGCAGAATTTGATCATTGCAGGTTACAAAATATGATCTTTTTCTTCTCAGAAAGTATTGCTCAGAAGAAACACTGATTTTTTATTTCCTTTATAAAATAGAAAATATTCAGTTTACGCTCCGAGTAGGAAAAGGCAACGTTGATGAGCTTTTATGGATCCGACACGCTGACAGACCGAACCAAACACAGAGCAGTCTCCTCCCCTTTCTGGCCTGGCCTATATTAACTTTCCATGGAGCTCCACCTCACAACTAAAGCCACATGGAGTGGGAGAAGGCACCATCAAGGCACTGAGAATACCTGCGCATATCCACACAGATGTAGAAATCTGGACTGCTCTGAACTTTTCCCCCCTGCTGTTTTGGATGTGTTTGTTTTGTTTTTATTTTTGATGTATGACTAATCCCTCTCATTGTTGGATTTATAACATTTTTTTTCACCATGTTGCGCCGGTTATTCCAGGAGAATTTCAGCCTTGGTAAGTGAACACTTTGGGGTGTATAGTTATTTTTCTGTACATTCAGTCAAAAACTCAAATAGAACAGTTAAAGAAAAAAGAGGAATCAGGAAAACTTACTGTTGCATGTACTCAGACACTTTGTAAGAGGTAAAACTTCATGCACATTTGCATTAAAGAGGCTTCTTGGTAATCAGATGGCTCTAGGAGCAAAGCTGCATGACTGCAACTGCGTTTGTTTTGGGTTCACAGATTATAACACAGGGCTAACTGTGAGTGGTAAAAATAGAAAGCTCTTAGTCAGATGCCGGTAGGACTTGATGTCAACTGTTTGTCTCATGATGTAACAGGAGAGGCCAGAAGAACGGATTGAAATTATGTCGGCACGGGGACACATTGTTAGCGTTTAGGAGAAAGTCACAAAATGGTCCAAAGTAGAGACTTTGGACCATTTTACACCTTGCACCTGGTGTAAGGTGGAGTTTGTGGTTCATAAGTAGGGCAAAGAGCAGCAACAGGGCAAGAAAAGCCCCTGATCTGAGTCTTAGTCATTAATTAAGCTTTTACCAGAAACAATCAGAAAGTCCAGTAGGTCAGACACAAGGGAGTCAGTTCACTAATTTCAAGTTAGTTTCTTCTTAAGAAATTTGTCTGGATCCTCCTAAAGATAAAAACACCGTAAGAGACAAAATGTTGTTTACTTCTGAGTCTATTTAGGATAAACCATGTAGTACTGGTGCATTGAAGTAAAAAAAAAAAAAAGAGCTGCAAGCATTTATTTCTTTCTTTAAAATGAAATGAGGAAAATTATATAAGCTTAAAAAGACAGCCCTGCGTTTCTTGTATCCCCCGGTCTTAAGCAGCCAACAAATGCATCATGGGATGTTGACTCTTATTATATCAGTCTTATGAATCTGGAAACGGTGCTTGGGGAAAGCAATATGAAAGTCGACTCAAAACGCCACCAGAGGAAACACAAAGTCTTTCTAGCTTTTTGTTAACATTTCAGCGCGCTCCGGTCCGCACCACGCTTCAGTCCGCATGCAGCTTACTCCATCGGAGAGCCCATCCCGGCGGGTGAGGAGCATCTGCATTCAGGGACACATGGATTCTCACATGGTCTGGCTGCGGATGCTGATGTAGGCTGCTGCGGCTGTGATGCTGCCATGCCTGCCTGCACACGCCCACCTGCATGCTCATCCATTCACAGTATCCACAGTCTGGATTACTGGCGATCAGGATCTTAAGTGCGGATTGTAAATATACCGAAAAGTAACTCAAGGATTCATATCTTGTTTATCTCGGCTTTTTTCTGCTTCTCTCTCCTCGTGGCGGATATGATGTGAGATCCAGGGGGAGTCACCCAGCTCATCTCAGTGCCAGATGGGCTTCCCAAATCCGCAAACTGCATTGAATAACATGGCCGCAGGATTTTCTCACTGCAGAGCAAATGTGGCCTAATGCTGCTGAGAAAACAACATTAAATCATACTAAATGCAAAAACAAACAGACAGATGAATGGGATTAAGCAATGCTGAAAACAAGGGCTTAATTGCACCGAAAAAAAAAACACAACAAAAACAACTGTGATCGCATGGATGATAAAGTCAAAGACCAGTCACGGTAACAGCACTGGATACTATAGGTCAGTATGTATTTATACTTATTTTTAAAAAGTGCTTTAGATTATTCGGAAAATAAAGATACAGCGGGGAATTCTCGTTTAAAAAAAACATTCTTACTTTGGAGCATGAATGATTATCCACACATTCCTTTTTCCTCTGTATTTGTAACGAAACGTGTTGATGAAGATAGTGTCAAATTCGTGGTCACTTAACTGGATTTAAACCGTGTAGGATTCTCGAGTTTTGAATGACTTCTGCCGCTTTCACGTACTGCTCGAAGCTCCAACATCCAAGATCCTGATGCAAGTGTATACACTTAGTGCACTGTTGTTAAATTAGTTAATTGCTAAAACAAACAAACAAAAAACAAACAAACAAAACTTTTTACCCCACAAGATAATGAGTTGTACTTAATTAAATACAGTTAAAGATTACAATTTGATAAAGACTTTGTAATGAATGCTTTTGGGGAAATAAATTATATGATTAATAAGAAAATATTTTATGAATATTTACCTACTACAGCTAACAAAAGCATATTTAATTTTGTGAGATTCATAATTTGCCAAATAAAACTGCATAAAAAATATCTAATTTAAACCCTCTAAAGTAATCGATTAAGTTTGTTATTATTTATCTAAAGTAAACAAGTAGGTTATTTTTGGAGAGAATAAAAATATTTGAATTGGCCTGATTCAATAAGTCATTCATAACGTGCTTTCACCATAATTGGAGTATTTCCGACAATCCGTGAAGTAGCCTCGTTACGTCACGCCTTCCCTTCGTAGCCAGCCTAAATGGCGTTTGCAGCAGATCCGCAGAGCTCGGGGAGCGAAGCGCACGAAAACCTAGTCCGGGTTCGGTTTTAACAATAACCCCGCTAATGCAACGAATAAAGACTGTGAGTAACGTCTCCTATGTTGATCCTCATCGTTGTTTCGTCCACCGTGTGTTGTTTCAGTGCTGGGTTCGTGTCGCTTTGAGCCGTTTTTCCGGAGCTCGGCTTTGTGTTGCTTAGCACTGCGAGAGCCGGACCACGTAGTCAAAAGCCTCAGCCAACAACGGTTCCTTTGTTCGTGTTGTTCCAGGACTGCGTTTTAACGCTGTCTTTAATTACTTTAAAAAAAAAAAAAGCAGTGTCGACGTAAAATGTCTTGTATCTAATGTTTCGGCCGCGTCAACGTTGCTTAATAGATGCGGTATTGTGATGAATTTACACCGAGCCGGAGCGGCTTGTCGTTATGGTAGCGGTCTTGTCGGTTTTTTTTTCCGCCACCCGCTACCTGATCCGCTAAAGGCTAATAAAGCCGCTAATAACTCAGCATATAAACTAGTATGTATCTTAGAACACATAATGATTTTTACATTGTGTTATTTTATACGTGTTTATCAAGTCTTGTATTTTTTATTTCCTGAAATGCATCCATGCACAGAAACCGGACTGGCAAGCGCCCTTTGCCGGGTAGGGGAGGGGCAAAAGCCTCTTACGACAGTAGAGATGGAAATTACGGCTCTTTTCCGAGTCGTGGGACTCCACTCGCCTAAAGGAACCGGTTCTGTTGGTTCCCAAACAGCCCAAATACTGCAGATTCATAAATGGCTTATTAATAAGGGAGAGCAAATACTTTACAAAAGCCTCAGGCAAACTACCAGTGTAAGCGGTGCAATAGACATGATTGAAAAAGGCGCAGCATGAATAACTAGAGTATTAGAGGGCAGAAATGAACTAGAACGGAAAATTTAAAGCCACACTTAAAACTGTCTTAATAAAAACGAAAGTTAAAATAAGAATAGTTTACATGTTACTTGGTAGATGTAGTGTTTATTGAGAGGCTTATATGTTATGCTAGATTTGATATGAAAAAATGTTAAAATTGAATGTGTATACCGGTACCAAATGGATCACACAATTTAGAAATCACATTTTTATGGATTTGGATATAAAATGAAAATGATCGAGGAGCTTAAGGAAGAATTCCTTCTACTCAATCATTGGTAGAGATTGGAATATTTATCTTAAGTATTTTAATAAAAATGCTATAAGGTAAAACTTTTTTCACTGTTACGATGCGATCCAAGTTTTTCTAGGGCTGTAATCAGTTTTCCTTAATATTCTGATTTTATGAGCCCATTTTGTCCAGGTAAAAACTCTTAACTAGACTTGTACTCGAAGTCAAATGAATGCGTGTCTCTGAAAACATTTTGATTTGATGAAGTTCTCAACTGTATTTTTCTTTATCCCCCCCATCCCTGTCTTGTCTTCCAGGTTATATCCAAGTAAAATGGAGGATAGTTTTGATTGTGACTGTGGTGAGCTTGAGCCACCTGATCACTGAGTAAAAATTTATTTTGAAGATTTAACAAGGCCAGACGCATTTCATTTTTATATATCAGGAGACTTGACCAGAAAAAAAAAAAACTAAAACAGGAAGAAAAATTGTGCATTTCTTATGAAGCTGCTCAGGACCAGTCATACGCTGAATGTATCTGCACTGTGAGGATGCAACTACATGCTTTTATAGTTTAATATAACCCCAGTGCTATTTTTTTTCCTTTTCCAATTGGCCTCAAAGTCCATTCCATTGTAGTCTATAAATCGTAGAGCTTATCAGCTAAATATATCCTTGTACCAAAAGGGTTGAGGAGAAATTTCTGTTTTAAAATTTCTCCCAACATTAAACATGGAAAGAAAATATGATATACTAGAGTCCCATATTTGAGAGTGACGGCTAGCCAGGGGGGACTTGGTAGTCGTCTGTACGGGGGTTAGTTAGTTCAGCCTCTGAAGCAAAGGGGGAATTATTTGATAATTCCTCTGGTGGTGGTGTTAAAGTTGGACTAGGAACAAGCCAGGAAATAGGCAGAAGTTTGGCGTAAAACCCTAAAACCAGTCGTCATGGCGGAGAAGTTTGAGTCACTCATGAATATCCATGGGTTCGACCTGGGATCTCGCTACATGGACTTGAAACCTCTGGGCTACGGCGGGAACGGCCTGGTGTTCTCGGCGGTCGATACCGACTGTGACAAGCGCGTGGCAGTAAAGAAAATTATCTTGACCGATCCTCAAAGTGTGAAGCATGCCCTGCGGGAAATCAAGATCATCCGAAGACTTGATCATGACAACATTGTCAAGGTATGGTTCAACGTCAAACAGAATATTTGATGGAGCGTCTGAACGACGGGATGGTTGTTTTTACAAGATGACACTAGGCCGTGCTAACGCTGACCTTTTGGTCTGTACCAATAGGTTTTTGAGACCCTAGGCCCCTGCGGCCGCAGACTAACGGAGGATGTGGCGTCGCTCACAGAGGTGAACTCAGTCTACATCGTGCAAGAGTACATGGAGACTGACCTCTGTCAGCTGCTGGAGAGGGGCCCCATGTCTGAGGGCCACGCACGGCTCTTCATGTACCAGCTCTTAAGGGGCCTTAAGTACATCCACTCAGCCAATGTGCTTCACCGTGACCTCAAGCCTGCCAACCTATTTGTCAACACGGAGGATCTGGTACTCAAGATTGGAGACTTCGGGCTGGCCCGCATTATGGATCCTCACTACTCCCACAAGGTAAGGAACAGTTATTTCTAGCTTAGAAAAAACACATAAAACACTGTTGTTATCTGTACCTTGATTGGTTCTGCACTTTCTGCTGTGAGATGAGGGTGTTGTTGCTCTAACTCAACACTTTTATTGGCCGGTAGCGTGGTGCTCCCCTGGGTGACGCAGTTTTATAGCAGGAAGTAAATAAGACAGGATGTGGTTCCTTGAGGTGACGCCTCGGCTTCCTTTCTCAGCAGAAGTGGGGCTGGAGACGCCAAGCACTGAGAATTTTCCTTGGTCGGTTGCATGCAAAGGAAAACCTCTAAAATTAGAAGTTAAATTGGTTTAGACTGGAGCATGGGTGACCCATGTTTTTGCCAAAGGTTTTTTTTTTAATGCAACAAATTGAATATAGTAATTGAGTTTCATAATGTTGGTAAAAAAGGACTTGGCATTAAAGGCTACAAGTTTATGTACCACATGTCAAATGCATGTTTTATAGCTCTGTATACAATCTGCATTTGTTGCTTTTTCCTTTGAATGTAAAGATCAAGGTTTACCCTGTTGATTGCAACGAGGTGATAGTCTTCTGAAGCTTTGCTGTGTTGTTGACACTTTATCAAAAGGATGAGGAAATGCCTGTCCATGGCCATATGGTGGTGTGAGGTGAGGAAATCTAGGTTGGCCTGCCCCTTTTCTCTCTCCCCCACTCTCTCTGTGGTTGGATCTGGACCTCCGTTAAGCGTAGAGGGAGTCAGATGCTTACACGTGTCTCAGATTAGTCATCGGTAGGTCTAGAGTGAGCTCACGTGGTGTGATCTATTCGACTGGTATGGCTTCATCGTCAGCCAGGACTCTGGCACCTCATACAAGACGTCTGACACACACTGGTTCACCACGTTTTGAAGGAAACACCTATACTACAGTTGTCTAGTCGGTTCACAAGCTCATGACTTGTGTGTGCTTATGAATCATATCCGTAGAGACGCTATCACTGAGCAATAGGAAAGGGAAGGTGGAAGCTCATTGTTGACTGGAAGAAGTGAGGTTTTCACACGATTCAGACACTGTAGAGTGGAGTGTGGGGGTTGCATTATGGGCGTTTTCTCTGTATAGGCAGATTTCTAATGAGAAACATGCATGCAAGTTGGTATTCTACAGCTGCCTGGTGGAGGGGGGTGGTCTTTTGTTTCATTGTAGCCTCTATAGTTTTTATTTGTGTGTAGATGGTTTGAACGTCCTCTGGTCTTTGTACACATTTAGTCATGTCAGTATTGCTATTGTGGCAGGGGAGTTAAAGGTGATTCATTGCAGTTCCTGTAAATTGATAATTGTTTGATGCCTCACTTGTTTTTAAGATTCCCATCCATAGTGATGGTGAAAGCCTGGAATGTTGTTTTAGAATTCCTTGGAGCAAATATGCCTTCATAAGCACCGTCCACGTCATAGCGAGACAGTGACTGTGAGCGTATTTAAATAGCATCGCTAAAAACAGAAGCGCTCTTTTTCTAGCGAACCTCAGTTCCTGGTTTACTTTGAGTAGTGTGATCAGGCCACCAGGCTTCAGTCTTTTTCATTTTTTTTCTCACCTTTTTCACCCCGTTTTTAATTCCTCGTGACTTTCTGATGTGTGTTTGTGCTGGTTTGAAGTGTTCTGAAGAGGCTGGCTTTTTTTCTTCCTGTGTGAGCTTAAAAGTTGTCCCTTATTGACCAAGGCTCAAGAATGACAAAAATTCACGTGCACTCATACAGTTTCTCCAAGCCATGCCCTCCTCTTTCCCCAGCCAGCTCTTTGTCTTGTTTTGGGAGTAGGGGGGATAAGGAGGGGGAGTTGCTCAGGGCTTTATTTAAAATTTCCAGTTCTGGCCTGCCCTTCAACAAGAGCTAGACTTCAGAAAGTCCTCACCTACTTCTGCTTAATCAAGCTTTTTTGTTGTTGTTGAACACTCTAAGCTACTCCAGGTTATTTGTAATAAGTTCTGTATAGTCACTTTTTGCACGTTCTTCTTCTACCTAACCTGTTCAGATTTGTCTCTTATTGTGAACACTCATTTGTTTTAACTGCGATCAACTGAAATCTCTTGGAATGAAACCCGCGGGGTTCATTCTTTAGTCTTTGGGGGTTTTCCATTTAGTCAGGGTTAGCTCCACCAGAGTAAGCTCATGATTATTAGAATCATGTGCTTGCTTGATGTTTGGTGAAAGAGGCAGTAATTTGAGATGCTGGAGGAATGACTTCAGTTTTCAGTGATCCTTTAAGGAAAGTTCACCAAGGTCTTTTCTGCTGCACGAGCTTCCTGAAACTGCAAACCACAAGCACAGTTACACTCAAGCACTCATTTGACCCAGTTTTTTGTGCCAGCAACAGGCTGGTCTGGCAGAGAGAAATATGCAGCAAGAAGTCAACACATACCGGCTTTCTGTTCACAAGCTCTTAACGCTTTGTCGCAATAGAAAGCAGTTTAACTGTAATCTGTTATGTGTATTGAATATGTATGTTATGCAGTGTGTCATGGCACTGTATTGAGGTTTGCTCTGGTTATCCCCCTAAAAGTCACATTGTAGAACCGGAAAGTGTTTCATGGGGTTGAGACGCATTCAACGTCAGAAATAATTGAGCTGTATTAAATTAAATTAAATTAAAAGGATCTGAATGATTTTAGTCACAAGTTTCCAGTCGGGAAATTAAGATGTATGTGTATTGTTTTTTGCTTTTATTACATCTTGTTTGACCATATTCAGGAAGTTTAGACTAATGCATTCAGACGCACCGACCGAGCCGGTTATGAGTCATAAAAGTCGGCCTGTTCTGATCTTGATCAAGTGGTTGACTTATTCACCAACTGTTGCCAAAGGCATTTGAATTGTTAATGCGTTGACTTGGTCTGTTTATGATAAATGGGCCACTTCATTAAAAGAGTCAAATGTTTACCGACCCACTTTATGCTTTCAGTTATTGGCGACCTTTTAATTTGCTCCTCTTCGTTCAGTTCTGTTTCCACAGTGAATCATCTTTGCACAACCATGAATGCTAACCTAATTTGCATCCCTTTTTCTGAACTGGTTATATGGTTTTCTCCACTGTAGTCAGCTTCAGCTGCATTTCCATTGACCATATAATTGCACATACTGGAATTACATTTAATTATTGGAATTCATGCCTATTATGGGGGGGAAAAAACCAACACATTTCTCGATTAAAATGTTTGTGGACTGGGTTGGGGAGGTTTTTCAGCTGTATCAATCAAGGTATTTTTGCAACACTACAATGGACTTTTTTTTTTTTTGCATCACATAAGTCATGTGATCAACAACCGGATGTTACTACTGGCAGAAAAGATGAAGAAGACAAGCGAATGATAATGACAATGGTTTTGAATATCACACAGTTATTCGTGTCTTATTTTAAGTATGTTTACTATTTAATAGAAACACAGCAATTATAAAATTGTGTTTTTTCAACATTAGCGGAATATTGACAGTTTTGTGCACATTTTTGTAGTGGAAACGCAACTAATGTTTAAGTTGGCTTTACTAGCAACTAGCCAGCTCCAACTTGGGGTCAATAATTGGGTGCAACCCCGTCTGTCCTCCATACTGCGTTCTAATTATGTCCGGCCTCTTTCTCAAGCCGCTATTCGACAAACCGATTAGCTGGTTACCTGGAGGAAGGAGATATGTCTGCACTTTGTGCCATTTATAGCTCTGTCAAACAAGGGCTTGCAGAGCGTCGATACACTTGAGGATAATGTGACATCAACTATCTGCAGCTAAATTAGGCAAGAAAGAGGAGCCTTGCTTAGTGGTGAGCCGACCAATTTTGTCATACCATGAACTACAGCTGCAGGTGGGGGAAGCAAGGGTGTCGTTTTACTACAACCCCTTCCCCCAGACCATAGTCCCCCCCCCCTCCCACCACACACACACACACACACACACACGGGGAGGAGATGGACAGTTCGCTTTCCTTTGTGTTCAGTGGGTTGTGATTTGTCGAACCGACTGTGGAGGGCAGGTTGGTGTCACCGCTGTGGCAGCAGGGGGATTATCCTGCTCTCGGATTGCTGACATGGCCTTACATGTGCTTTATCTGCCCCTCTTTTCATTTACCCCCCCACCACCACCACCTCCTCTCTGGGGTCTAACGGTGTACTGAACCAGAACAGAGCAGCTCTGTTTGGGAAGTTCCACCAAACTACCTGCGTTTCCATTTACCTTAGAATTACGTAAATTGGAATTACGAGAACAAATTTGATTTATGGAAATGTGTCAATTTGAAAAAAACTCACATTTTGTGCTGGGACGAGGTTGGTTTTTCAGCCATATCAAAATTGGCTGTTTTTTTTTTGTTTGTTTGTTTGTTGTTTTTTTGCAAATCTGTATTGCAAACACTGTTTTCTCATCAGGAAAGTTTGTCTCTTTGGAAAATGCACAACAGGTTCCACCAAATGTCTCACAACATCACCATGATTTTGAATAATTCGCCATGTGTGATTTTAATTGCGTTTCTTATTAAATGGAAACACTGCAATTGGAATTGTTTTTCAACATTAGCAGAACATCAAAAAAGTTTAGCAGACATTTCTAATATTTGCTGCTACTGTTGAGTTTAGTTCACTCTAACGGGCAGAGTTCACATGCAGCATTTGCCATGTTGCATTTCAAAAGCAGAAATCAAGAAGAAATGCCACAGCAAAGAGGCTGTTAATGTCTACGTACTGGTTTCTAACCTTTACTTCCCATACACGTAGAATCAGTTTTACTGCGCTGTCCTCTGAAGGTTTGATGTTTTTGTCTACACAGGGCCATCTGTCTGAAGGTCTCGTCACAAAGTGGTACCGATCTCCTCGCCTGCTGCTCTCACCGAACAACTACACCAAAGCCATTGACATGTGGGCGGCTGGCTGCATCTTTTCCGAGATGCTCACTGGGAAAACTCTTTTTGCAGGTAATTAGTGGCTCTGTTTGAATTGTTGAACTTTCCATAGCACCAGAGGAAAGTGGCGGAGGAGATAGAATGGAAACAAGCCGCCTCTACCTTTATCCCCCACCGTTCCTAAATTTAAGTCTAACTGGGGCCGAAAGAAACCATCCGCTTCTGTAAGAACCGCCTTAAGCTGGGCACAAGGCAAACAAAAGTTGTTCCCATGATCTTCCACACTTACCCCTCAGTCATGCAGATGGTGGCTGTTGTGTAACCCTGGGAACAAACCAACGTTTGTCCGTCCGTTTCAGGAGCACATGAACTGGAGCAGATGCAGCTGATCCTGGAATCCATCCCAGTGCTGCGAGAGGAAGACCGGCAAGAGCTTCACAGCGTCATCCCTGTCTTCATCCGCAGCGACATGTCAAAGCCTCACACGCCGCTGGTCAACCTGCTGCCTGGTGTCAGCCCACAGGGTGAGTCGCAACCACTTGCAGAGTCACCCAGCAGTCTGTGCTGAAGGTCAGGTTACTCGTGTGTCGCTACTCCAGTTCCTTGATTGACAGTCTTAATTTTCCCCGTTCCTCTCTAGCCATGGATTTTCTGGAGAAGATCCTCACCTTTAACCCCATGGACCGTCTTACTGCCGAAGAGGCCCTGGCCCACCCCTATATGGCCGACTACTCCTTCCCCCTGGATGAGCCGATCTCTCTGCACCCCTTTCACATTGAAGACGAAGTAGATGACATCGTGCTCATGGACGAGAGCCACAGCCATACCTGGGAAAGGTGCGCTGGCAAACTTGCTAAAAAGATCTGATAACCATGATAACCATTTATTTATTTCTGTACTAAACTGTGTGTTTGCTGTTTTAGGTATCATGAGAGCCAGTTCTCAGAGGCTGATTGGCAGTTGCACAGCACCCATGACCCAGATGAAGTTCAAGTTGACCCCAGGGCGCTCTCTGACGTTACAGATGAAGAGGAGGTCCAGGTATGTAACTTGGACTTGATGAAAGTGGGGATGAGAGGGTGAAGAAGTGAGATGAGATTTAAAGAGGAACAAAAGCTGAACCTTCGCCGTTTCTCTCCAGGTCGATCCTCGTAAATACACCGACGGCGATCGGGAGAAGTTCCGGGACGAGCCTTCCTTCGACTACTCGACCCTGCTCCCGTCGGAGCGGTCTTGGCAGGAAGACCACCACGAGAACAAGTACTGTGATGTGCAGTGCAGTCACACTTGCAACTACAAGGCCGTGTCCCCCTCCTACCTGGACAACCTCATCTGGAGGGACAGTGAAGTCAACCACTACTACGAACCCAAGCTCATCATCGACCTGTCCAACTGGAAGGAGCAGCAGAGCAAGGAGAAGGCCGACCGCAAGGCCAAGAGCAAATGCGAGAAGAACGGGCTGGTGAAGGCGCAGATCGCCCTGAAGGAGGCCGAGAAGACCCAGAGTCCGGCCGAGAAGGACAGCAAGCAGGAGAAACACCAGGCGGAGAGGCAGCAGAACCAAGGCTTCGACTTTGACTCCTTCATCGCCAGCACCATCAAGCTGAGCCTGCAGCCAGAGCCGTGTCCGGAGGTGACCCTGCTCAGCGAGGTGGGCCTCCTCAACGAGCTAAACTTCTCCGTCTCCCAGCTGGAGGCGCCCCGCTCTACTTCCATGTCAAAGACCATTAGTCAGGAGAAAGAGGAGAAGTGCCTAGTGAACCTCGCCCAGTTGGGCGGCGGGGGTCTGGGAGTGGTGGCCGGGGACTGCGTCTGGCCCACCGAGCCCTGGGAGAGCTTCGGACCCGGGGAGAGCCTCGGCGACGGCGGCTGTTTGATAGACGAAGTGTGCTGGGACCTCCGCAAGGCGGACCAACTCCAGAAGGAGAGCTCTTACACCAGCTACCTGGACCGCTTCTTCAGCCGGAAAGACGACAGCGTCGCCGAGGGCGTGACCGGCTTGGAGATGGAGCCCTCGGGGGTGAAGGAGCTAGACGACAGCTTCCTGGACACTAGCGCGGAGATCGTGCTCAATATGCAGCTGGACTCTCTGGCCTTGCCCGTGTTTGACGGCCCCGACGACTTGCCTCTAAAGTCCATCCAGGCGTCCCTCTCCCCTTGTGCCGTCAAATGTTCCCCTCAGATAGCCCACAAAACCTACAGCAGCATCTTCAAGCATCTTAATTAAATATATTTTCCCTCACAGTGCAAAATCTAGGCAGTTTTATTTTAATTTTAATACGGTGTTATTGTACTTGAATCATTTCATACCATATTTTTTATTATAGTTTTATTGTGAGGAGTTGATGGGGGCTGATTTATTATATTCGAAGAGTTTCATCATCACTCTGAGCCTTGATCACCTGGCCTTCATGGGTTATTGTCTACGCCCTCATTGCTAAACCGGCATGTCGTTGCACATGTAAGTACTGTAGATGGAAGGGATGGAGGGAGGAGAGAGGCGAAAAAATAGAAGGAAAGGATTTAAGAAAGGAGATTTTGAAGGAAAGATTGGTGAACAAACATTGCTGTAGGCTTTTCAAGTGCTTTCAAATGGCCTTTTCTGGGTTGGGTGTATACATTTGGGGAAAAGGAAAGAGGGTTGGGTGGGTTCTTTTTCTTTTCTTTTTTCTTTTTTCTTTTTTTCCTTCTTATTCGACTTTCTAACATGTTTCCCTGAAGAAAGCTTCCGTAACAATCCTTTCATACTGTAAATCTGACACATGATGCCAGCAGCAACCATTATCGTAGGCGTTAAAATGTAAACGTGTTATCTACCTCAAGGTAACAGCAGTGAGAGACACTCGAAGCCACACTAGTGCTTTACACACATGACCATCCTCATACCATGAAATGAAGTGGTCGCAAAGATGAATATGTCTCACTTCGGCATTTAACATAGTGAGGTGTTTCAGTAATCGTTATTTATTTCTAGCAGATGTGCGATATTTATTTTATGAAACTTTGTTATGTCAAATGTGATTCTTGAAGGTTTGAAGAGCTGAACAGACTTCCATTCTCATTTCGGCACTATAAGGATGTGCAGGTGTTCCTTTTTGTTTTTAACGTAGGATGCAAATTCATGTTTGTTTTTTTATGAAGTTGAGGCTTTCCATTCTTTTGTTCTACTGGGTATTGTCTTTTTTTGTTTTGTTTTTTTACATATAGGTGCATTCTGTCTTTTTTTTGTGAAAACCTGTCTCATTTGAAGAAGCGCCTAAAAGTCTTATTTTTATTTTAAGAAATTCTAAGTGTTAAAAAAAAGGCCATGGAGGCAACGGAAAGGTACATTAAAAAGCAAAGCTAACGGTGGGTTTAAAGTATGTCAGTTTTAATTGTATGTTGTTTCTTGGGGGGGTTGGGGTGTTTTTGTTAAATTTCTATGTACTTTTTCCAGGCAAGCATGATGAAATAGGTTAAGGTGTAGCATGTAGAACACTTACAGACTTTTTTTTTGTAATTATCGGTTCCCCTGTTCTACAAAATATCTCAAAATAAAAATTACTGGCAAATAAAATGTCACTGACTCTTTGTTTCATTTACAGACATGCTCTTGTTTCAGAAAGGATAAACTTTGAAACGTGCTCTCTTGTTTAGCTTCTTGTTTAATTATTAGACTAGTGAGCGCTTGGCATTTGGCTTCAGTCATTTGCTCAATCTAGTTTGAGACCGAACCACTCAAAACTTTTCTCATTCTGTATAAAGATGTGAAAATACCTGAAGAGATCTGCTTAGTCACCATACTGGACTGATCCAAGTCGCAATTTCCTGTTTCTGCCAAGAGTCACATGTGACTCTACAGGGCTACTTTAGTCATTTCTGCAGAAATAAGTAATTTTTCAGAGGGTTGGGAACTATAATTGAAGTTTAAAACTTTCCAGATTATTAATTAATGAACAATGCATGATAAATTGTAATGGTATCAAGTTCTCATTGGCTGAAAAAGGCCAGATACAAAATAAGTGAAACAACCTATTTTTAACGGCACAGTAATGGGGAAAATCAAATTTTCACATTAAATGTCACTATCATAATTAGATTTTTTACATTTATTTTTTAAACTTTTCCACTATCTGAAATTATTTACAGGGGTGGTATTAAGTATCTTTTAGACACACAGTGCCAATTTAGAATAGAAGAGAATAGAATTACTTTATTCATCCCAGCAAGGAAATTATTTCGCAGTTACAGCAGCTTAGAGACAAGACACACAACAACCACCACTGAGTAGCAATGTAGACAAGATAAAACAAAATATAACATGCTGTCAATATAAAAAGTAGAGCAGACCTTGCAAGGATTCAAAATGCAGAACAGTATGTATATGTAAATATATGTACAGCAAGTGTGCCACAGTGCAGTTGTGCAAAATTGGACTGATTAGTGCAGAACAGTGATTTAGCTTTTATTGTACAGTGAGATGGCATGTGGCAGGAAGGATTTCCTGTATCTGTCCCTACGACAGCAGAGCTGGAGCAGCCTATGTGAGAAGGTGCTCCGCTGTCTGTCTGTCCACTATGTTGTGGAGAGGGTGCTGATTATTGTCCATAATAGACAGAACCTTCTTCAGTGTCCTCCTCTCCACCACAGTTTCCAGGGACTCCAGCCTTAGTCCCAGTACAGAGCCAGCTTTCCTGATGATTTTGTCTAGTCTATTAGAGTCGCTGGCTCTGATGCTGCTTCCCCAACACACAGCAGCAAAGAAGATGGCGCCGGCAACAACACTGTGATAGAAGGTCTCCAGCATCTTGCTGCACACATTGAAGGATCTCAGCTTTCTTAAAAAATAGAGTCTGCTCATCCCCTTCCTGCACACAGCGTCAGTGTTAGATGCCCAGTCCAGTCTGTTGCCGATTACAACTCCCAGGTATTTGTAATCCTCCACCTCCTCCACCACTTCCCCATTGATCTTTAGTGGCCGTGAAGGTATCTTCTTCCTTCTGAAGTCAATCACCATCTCTCTGGTCTTACTAATGTTGAGCCTCAGGTGATTCTGGTCAGACCACTCCACAAAGCCGTCCACCAGTGTCCTGTACTCCCCTCCCCTCCATCCCCTATACACCCGACAACCGCTGAGTCATCAGAAAACTTCTGTAGGTGACATGACTCAGAGTTGTACTGGAAATCAGTGGTGTACAAGGTGAAGAGAAAGGGAGAAAGCACAGTTCCCTGTGGAGCTCCTACGTCACTGACCACCACATCAGACAGGACACTGCCCAGAATGACAAACTGTGGCCTGCCTGTCAAGTAGTCAGTCACCCAGGAGATCACTGAGTCGTTGACACCCATCCTCCGCAGCTTCTCACCCAGCAGCAGAGGCTGGATGGTGTTGAAGGCACTGGAGAAATCAAAGAATGTGATTCTCACAGTGTCTCCTCCATCCAGGTGCGACAGTGCTCGTTGCAGCAGGAAGATGACGGCATCGTCAACTCCTAAGTGGGGCTGGTAGGCAAATTGCAGGGGGTCTAGAAACGTCCTCACCTGAAGCCTCAACAGGGCCAGGACCAGTCTCTCCATGACCTTCATCACATGAGATGTGAGAGCAACTGGTCTGTAGTCCTCTATAGCACAATGAAGTAACTGTTCCCTTCAGTTGTTATAGAAATGTTGTATTTGTCAAACATAACTTAAAAGAAATTTGTCTCTGCAATTTGACACTTTCAAATGGGAAGTCTTGTTTCTTTAAGCAAGAATATTTAAATTTTTTCATATTGTGTTCACAAGAAGGAAAGATTTTGGACGACAACGTTCAGTCTCAGGAATGGGTTTCCTTTCTAATTCATACTGCACAATCCTAAGAGACACTTGAAAACCCGGTCAAGAATGGTTTGTGAGGAAGAGTTGTTGGTAAAAACCTCTCCTCTTAAAAACCAAACATGCCAGTGTTTGGCCTAGGCTTGCAAATGTACATTTGAACAAACTGCAAGACTTCTACAACAATGTCCTTTGGACAGATGAGACAGACCGCAGTAGAGAAGACTGGTCATAATGTGCAGCGTCATGTTTGGTGAAAACTAACCACAGTAACTCAGGTGGTGTATGGTGGTGACTGTAGTCATTTAGTAAACCATAAACTCCTCCATAATGTGAAATATTCCAGAGTCACCTGTGAGGGCGTCTGTCCAACAGCTAAATATTGGCCAAAAATAGGTCATGGGCGCAATACTTTATGAAAAAGAATGGTTGAAATTGCTTCACAATGATGCTGGAGAAGTCAGACAGAAAACAACTATTTAGAGGGAAGCTAAAGATGAGTCAAAAACAACTGAATTGTGGACTGTTCTTGTTTTCTAGACAATATTTATTTGTGTAATAAGTGTGGAATCTGTTGAGTGGTCTTGAACACTGGAGTCTAGATTCAAGCAATTTTCAGGATTGAAGGTATTATTTCCTACCCTAACTTGACATTTACAAATACTGTAGTACATAAATATTTTTTCCCTTAACTGTATGACATGAAATCAGATTAAAACTTTTAATGTTTTAGGTCAGTGAGGATTAAAAAAAATCCAGAGTTTTTGTGAGTGGCTTTTTTTTTCAAACTCTGATCAAGTAAGTTTGTTGCTGCTTTTTAGCAGGTAGAATACATTCATTATATTAAACTATGTTAATCTTCCACAAGCCTTTTACTAAGCAAGAACCTATTTCGCTGGAAACTGTTTTACAGATTTCTACAGGCCCAGTCTGGCTGAAACATAAACACGACAAGAAAACAGAAGATGTAGTACAAAGGTTGGATCTGGGTTTCTCCCTCTAACCAGCTGCAGCTGGCTTTTCCTCTCTGCTGCCGGGATAAATCAGGCCATCTACTCTCTGCAACGTTTCCCATCTTTTCCAACCACATGTTTCTCAATGACTTAGCCCTCCAAAACACTGATGAAAACTGAGGTGCGATGTTTGTATCTAATGATAGAACGAGTGGCTAAAATAAAAATGTAGGTCAGACACGCTGTTTTCTCTTTAACCAACTCAGTGTCATCTGTCCGCTTCTCTTTCCACTACATGTCACTTTGTTTCCTCTGCTCACAACATCAATCCATCCACCTGGGGAGCTTTTGTTTACTAAAGTATAGCAAAAATATTGCTATAGAGTCTTGCAACTACCAACAGTTCTAGCAAGAACTAATCGTAATCATGAAAGTCATATTAGTTTGAGGCATTTATTGATTTATTTGAAACACTCTAAATGGCTTCAATAAGCTGTAATTGATTTTAAAAACAAGAATTGGTTGCCTTTGGATTTTGGTGTCATTCTAAGATTGTTGGTTCAAGCTACTCTATGTCAGAATGTAGTTATTTTAATATTTCACAACTTTGCTTAGTCCTAAAAGAAAATCCAAACTGTCATCTGGAAACAAAAGTTGAAACATGATTTTGACAGTGTGAATCAGAATAAAGTGAATAGAATAGAATAGAATAGAAGTACTTTATTCATCCCAGCAGGGAAATTACTTCGCAGTTACAGCATAGAGACAAGACAAGACAAGAGACAAGACACAATAACAACGTCCGGGTGTTGAGTCTGGAGTTTGGCTGTGTCAGAGCTGATGACGTCACAGGCCACCGCTGCATCAGCTGATGGGGGAATGTAAACAGCGATCAAAATGGCGAACGTAAACTCCCTCGGTAAATAGCACGGCCACATTCCCACAGCCAGAAGTTCAATGTCCGGGCTACAAATCTGTTCCTTCACGTTAACATGACCGGGAATACATCACCTCTCACTCACATAAATGCAATCCCGCCGCCCCTCTTCTTCCGACTCTTGGAAAAGTCCCTGTCCCCCGCGCACCAAGAAAAATCCAGGGACCTCCACGCTGTATTCCAGAATAAGCGAGTGTAGCCAGGTTTCCGTGAAGCAGAAGATACTGCACTCCCAGTACTCCTTCTGGGTCCTAACCAGCGCCGTGAGTTCGTCTGTCCTATTTCCCAAAGACCTCACGTTCCCCACAATAATCGCCGGTACCGCTGGCCTGCGCCGTCTCCTCTTCTACCTCCGTTTAACTCCAGACCTGCAGCCCCGTCGTCTCCTCCGTAACTCCTCCAGACCTGCAGCCCCGTCGTCTCCTCCGTAACTCCTCCAGACCTGCAGCCCCGTCGTCTCCTCCGTAACTCCTCCAGACCTGCAGCCCCGTCGTCTCCTCCGTAACTCCTCCAGACCTGCAGCCCCGTCGTCTCCTCCGTAACTCCTCCGGGACCACAGGCCCGTCTCCGGGCAGCAGCAGAGGCCCACACAGCGCAATCAGCCGTTCACGCGAGCAAACAATGCTGCTACTTCGCTCGGCGAGGTTCTCCGCCACCAAGAGTATAAAAAGTAGCAGAAGAACGCGGAGAACATCGACAGAACCACATCCAGCCATTGTAGAAAGCCCAACTGATGATCCATGGGTTCTTCAAGCACGGATCCTTAATCGGTTACAGTAAATATACACAGACAAACACACACGACGGGAGCTGTGTCTGCAGGCAGCCAGCTGCGCCGGCGCCATCTTGATCAACACAAAACAACTGTATCCAGTTTTTAAAGTTAGCTGAAGTGGATTGAATGTAAGTCATTAAACGTCCAAAATGAATGTGACATTCAAAATCTTCATGAATGCATAAGCTTTTCTGTGCTTAGAAGTTTCCCTCACCATCAATCCGTTGACAACACATCACTCGTTTAATGGAGGCCATGATGGGTGGCGTTCTCTCACTAATGGAGGGAATCAAAAAAATCAGTTTAGACATGTCAGAAATAACAAACTACTGAGTTTTACCTAAGTAAACATATGAAAATAACTGGATAAACTGATTTCTGAGAGATAATGAATCAAAAGGAAGACAACCTGGTTATTCACCAAACCCTGAGATGGCTCCTCAGTGTCAGAACATGTACCCTAATTCAGAGCAGAGCTGCAGGTGCTAAAGTTAGAACACAAAGTGCCTTCATAAATAGAGCTCAGCCCTCAGGGTCCTGCACTTTAAAAGCTTTGGCCCCTGACAGAGTTACGCAGCCTCCTGACCACTGATATCAGATCAGTGTATCACTTTTTACACCTCTAAGCAGCCTGTGTTTTTACATTACTTTATAAATCCTTCACTGCTTTCCCAAACTGGGGACCATTAATGCAGACCATCTTTATAACAGCTAAAGTTACAGGCTAATATTCTGAACTTCGATAACATACGAATTTAAAAGAGCCACAGCCAACGACCGAAATGAGTCATCTTTTGATTAGGCTCAAGTACAGGAGCTGACGTGACAAACGGCAGAGCCGACAGTAATTTGTGCCTTGTTCAATAAAAAATAAATAAAAAAATCATAAGAGCCTTTTAATATTCAACGTCCTCATAATAACTCCATGTTCCCTCCGTCTGAAGTGGCCACAGCTGTTCCTGATCAAGCACGTTTAATTCTCAGGGCTGTGCTGGTTAGCTGTAGACTTTCCAAAACAGAACATTTTTTTTGCTTGTTTGCATAACAAATGAAAGCCGCAAAATATGACATTTTGCTGAGCGGCGGCCCCAACTGTGCAGCTTGCTCGCAAAGAAGGGATAATTACTATACTGCTGCTCTGGTTTCAAGTAAACACATATTCTTTTTTTTTTTTTTTGCTCTGAAAAACAAAAATATAGGAGTGTTTAGAGGTCTACGTGCAAACTGAGCTCATCAGTGGGATAATATTTTTTTAAAGAATAAACTCTAAAACTCAATAAGTCTTAAAGCTCTGTTTCATGAAAGTATCTTATAGAAGCTATAATCAAATTTTAATTAATCTTTCATGCGTTTTGACCAGCTTAAAGTATTGTGTCACTATTAATTGTGACACAATTAATAGTATTCTTGACTTTATGATCAAACCAACTAGTTGTTCCAAAACTTTAAAAAGCTGTGTGAAAGAGAAATGACTGACAAGGAACTATTTTAGCTTTAGAAAAGTTCCCAGGAGGAAACTGGGTGGTTTATATGACTTAGCCATTTTGAAATCAAAGTCCTGTTTTCCATGCCAAATGTGTTTAAAAATAGGAGTGAAAGCAAAGTTGTTTTGTGAGTGTTATATTTTTGGAGGTTAGCCTTTTTCAGAGAAAACATCTCACACTGAGAAAAATAGCTTCCCAGCAACTCAGGCATCCTTTCTGGGGTCAGTTGTGCTTAGAGGGATATTTCTTTCATAAAGGGGTTGTAAGCAGGCAATATTTTACCTGAAGTCAAAAACAACTTCCCTTTTATTAAACAATGATAAATTTCCCTGTCAGTAACAGTGGGGCCAAGACAAAACAAGATTTCACTGTTTTTAAATCAATATTAATTAATGAAATGTCACAATGCTTGATGTGCTGCTGCTGTTTCATAAACCTTTAAAGACTCTCCTTTTTTCATTAGATGACTCTGAAGTCAGAATTGGTTTGGTGTGCTTTATGATTGGTGTCCCATTAAAAATCCATCCTGGAAAATGAAATGTGCAAAGGGTATTATGAGAAAATACTTTAAAATAATGTGAACAACAAAAAAAACATAATAAAAATCCAAGTGAATGTGATGACTGACTCACATTTACACCAGCTGCAGTTACAGCATTTTGCCTTGCAGTATTTGTTCAAGTGGGAAAGTAATTATTACAGACACTGTTTTGTGGTGTTAATCTTTTTAAGCCTGCCTTGTTTTTCCATGACAAAACCCTGAGCACAGCTCTTGTGACCTCATTAAATGGTGCTGTATTTGGAAGTGAACGAGACATGTAAACTGAATAACCTGTAAAACAAACTTCAGCTTTTTCTATGCAGTTTTAACATTTACCCCTGAAGCTGAGCCCCGGGTGACTGCTGTGTTTGTGTTACTGCAAAAGAGTCCGATGCCCACAGGAAGAGGCAGTTCACCAGTACAGTAAGGACAGGAAACATAAGTTACAACAATGTATTTGATGTTGTCTTCACATTATGTGAGTGATGACTTTGCTTAATCCTCACTGTTTAATAACAATGAGGATTTTATTAAGCAAAACAAAAATGTACCAGCTATTAAATTACAGTTATTATGAGCGAAGAGAGCAGGAGAGAATTGAACAGACGTAAACAAAGTGTTAAAGATGATGACGATATCATTAATATCCTAACTGATACACATCATGTTCTATGCATTGTAGACTATGTCATTATAGTTATGAATTAATGTTGTTTTTATTGTAATAACTGACTAATGTAACGCAAATTGTTTATAGTGTGACAGGATTTGCATGAATCTTATCTCTTAAACTAATCCGTTTCTATAAATTAGACGTTCCTTCAACAGAACCCCGCATTCAGCAGTCTGAGCTATCCCTTTGAAAACTGTCCTGTCAGATGACAAAGCACAATTCAAACTTGCTTTGTAGTTTGTTTTTTTCTTTGGGAATGATTAAACTGTCTTGCAGGGCAAAGTGGAGAGGCACCATCCAACAAGCACCACCGTGGAAAGTCAACAGCAGTGACTGGACAGAGGCAAAGTGGAGGCAGGGCAAGGCAAACATCCATCAGGGTGAATTAAAGAGCGAGAAGAAAATGACAGCATATTAAAAATGTGTGACACGTACTTCCATTCAGATTTAAGATTCATTTAGGGAAGGTCAGAACCATTTAATATTAGATAATGTTTTCTAATTGTATCACAACAGAATGGTTTCTGGTGCTGACATGCGTAGAGTTCAGACAAATGTGATTTCTTGATTAGGAAATTAAACGTTGACAGCTAGACGTCCAAAACCATTGAGTAAATTAAATCTTATGCTAGTATTATAAGAAACATCAGTGTTGCAACACTGGTAAGCATGGTGCAGTCCCAGTTGTTTAAAGTTGGGACTGAGTAATGCCGTCTGTATTCTCGTGGTATAATTTCCCAGATTAACTGTCAGGTGAGTTACAAAGACCTGACTGAGACAGGTGAGGCCAGGTCAGATGTCGTTAAAACAGGTAAATATAAAACCTGGACTTCTCGTTACTCAGTTTCCACTCATCCCAAGGTCACAAAACGTCCAGCAGGCTTCTGAACCTCAGTAACAATCCTTTACTTCTTCCAAACAAAACCAGCCTTCCTCAGGACATGGACTTTCCACTGCAGGTTAAAAACACACATGGTTTTGGCCTCAAAGAAATTTTCCAGGCAGTATTGCAGCAATGATTATACACCCCGCTTCACTCATTTCTGCACTTTGCCTTCATCCGTGGCTGCTGACCCTGCTCATAAATTAGTAAATATCCTGGATCAGAGTTCAGTTACAGTGAGGTTAAGACAATTTGTTCTTCTCGGAAGAACACAGATGAATATGTGCCTTATTAAACCCACCAGAGTGCAGCGGCTGCCGCAGCATCAGCACTTTCACAGCAGATCACTCCGTGTTCTTGCAGATACTTCAAAACAAAATTTGAGGTGCTAATTGCTACTTGTGTTTGCATGCGTGTGTGTGTGTGTGTGTGTGTGTATGTGTGTGTGCGTGTGTGTGTGGGCGTGTGTGTGTGTGTCCGCTCTGTACGCAGATAATAAGTGGTTTTATGAGACTCTTACTCAGACAGTAAGAGACCAAGTTATGACTTCACATGAGGGGACTTTATTTCGAGAGGCGTCAGTGGTGTGCTGGCTCATGTAAATATGTCATTAACAGTGACAACAAGTAAAGGTTGTTGTCTTCCACCGGCATATTTACAGTTACCTCTACGTCTGCTGGTGCTGCCCGCTGGTAAAGATGTGAACAAAAACATTAGAATATGTTTTGGTGTTGGGAAACCTGTTGGTAGATGCCACTATTTGCTGCTCCTTTACCGTCATGCATCGTCTTCCAGCCTTGCTGGATTCCAAGATGTTTTAAACTTTATATTATTGACCTAACAGTAGATGTGGGCAACTATTGACGAGCAGCCATGTAATTTTTTGTCCTAATTTCCATCGCCTATGAAGATCTAAACACATTAGGCCTCAGTTGAATGATAAGTTCTCTTGAGTTTCCCAATTTTAAGGGTGAATAAGCGAAGGATAGTATGCCACTTTATATTTGTACTATGAAATCAATGAGTTCTCATCATATGTAAAAATACTTTGGTTACAATTATGTTGTAGGACTGATTAGACAAAATCTTATCAGTGAACTTAATTAGATTAAATGCTGGATTTCTGAATTTGTTTGTTGAATTTGTTCTGCACCAAAATCTCTGAAGCTGAACAACTTTGAGAGCTCCTCCATATTGTGTTTAAAAACATGAATAAAACTATTTATTTTTTGCTACATAGATCTTGTTACTTGGCACTTAATAAGTTACTTCTCAACTTATGGAAATGATCCAATCACATAGCAGTGACTGAATAAATTTAGACATTTAATCATGGAAAAGATTTCTTGCTAACATGTAAACTGAGCATCCGGGTGAAGAAAGTAAGGAGTTTAGGAGACTTTTAGCATTCTGTTGTTGCTGGTGTCAGACTGTCCTGGGAATTGCGATGTTCTGGGATTTTCACAATCATTTTGCTTTGTAGCTGGAGGTGAGAGAAAAATTTACATACTGGCGTGAGAAGACACAAAAACAACAGAAACTCAATTATCCATCTACAACCAAGACGAGCAGAATCCAATCTCTGAAAGTAAAAACCTTGCAGAAGACGGGCTGCAAGAGCTACTTTTGTCAAGAGGAAACCGAGGCTTCAGTTCCCACAGGCTCACAAAACAAGACAATAACAGATTGGAAAAACATTGCCTGGTTCAATTAGAGTTGATTTCAGCTGTGGAATTTCACAATGTGGTATGAACAAAATATATGGACAAATCCTGTCTTTCATCAACAGCTCAAGCTGGTAGTGGAAGTATAATGGTGGGGGGGAACCTTTCTTGGTACACTACTTTTTACCAATTGAGCACTGTTTCGACCAGCAGAGTCCACACTTTTAGCCATTACAGTCAAAATTGTTAAGTTGAGCAAAATCCAGGGCCACATTTTTTTCAAACTTAAACTGAACAGATTTACTCCGTAAGACATATGTTGTTGTTATTTCCTCAATAAGGTACTAAATAAACAATATTTTAAAATAGAAATGTAGACAAAATTTGGTAGAAAATGAATCTGTGAATTATTCTTGATCCAAAAACATAAACAGCTTCTTGTGCACAGTTTACATATTAAATAATGGGTAAATAGTTTTGAAAACTTCTAGTCCTCAATTTTTCCTCTTTTTGTTATTTTGGCAACAAAGGTTGGGCATCGCTTCCTGGTTTGATTGAAGCGCAATCTATGAAAACAAAAACATTGTTAATAAAAGAAAAATAACTTTGAATTGTACATGAATAAATGTTTACAAAATGGTATTTTTCTTTACAAATCTTGATTTAATAGCATATTTGCTCCATTCTTGAATGGGGCCAAACAAAATCCTCCCGACGGCCACAAATTAACTCTGGGCCGCCGTTTGGACATCCCAGGTCGAGATGCCTCGGCATACCAGAGTATACAGCTGCTGCTCATGTCCATCACTTTATGAGCAAAGTGCACCCAGCTTCTCATGATAACATCCATCACCATCATCATCATCACCACCATGTTGCGAGCAAAAATCTTCTCAAACTGTATTTTTAAACGCACCAATGAGTTTACCATAACCCAGCGGCCTGCACAGTCACCACGACTCAACCCAACATAGCGCCTTAGGAATGAGAGAATAGCATCTTGGCTGTGCGGTTAAAAATTCAGCGAGCGTCTGTCTGGATATTATCACATTGATACTGACCAAAATCTCCAAGCAACGTTCCTGAGACTTTGCTGAACCCCAAGTCCAAAAAAAAAGACATTAGTATTGGTCCAACCCAGCACTAGCAAGGTGTACAAAATGCAAGGAGTGCATTTTGTTACAGGTGATTATTAGAGAATAAAAGTGTGCAGAGAGAACAGAGTAAACATGAGTAAACAATACTTCTCTACCACTTGGTTCATAGAAGTTAATTTGAGAATCTGTGTGGTATTGCTAAGCTAAATATCACCTACACTTGTTACATCAGACTCCCACATGGGATAAAATTACCACCAGTTTGCTTTCTCGTGCGTCGTGTGGGTGACCTGAACCGGCCTCTTCAGACTGCAGCTCATCCTGCTTCAGTGGACGCTCAATTATGTTTCCGTCAGTAAAACGAAAAGGCGCCGAGATTAGAAACGACTCAGATCTGAAAGGATATGCTGAACGTGGGGAAAAGACGACCTCTGGTTTAGACGGATCAACATATTTTCGGATTGAATGCAGATTTGATTTTATGCAACAGAGCTTACGGGAGCCCTTAGGGGTAATTGTGTGACTCTGTCGCCAATGGTGACAGAAAGCTGGGATTTATCACAACATTTTGATGCTTCAACAAGCTGAATATTAATGGAGAGGAAACAGCAACAGAGTTCATCTTAGAAAGTGTTGCTCTATCATTTGTTTAATCCTGCTTGCAGATGACAGAAATGCAAATTGCACTGCAGAAAGTAGAACATTTGAAGAGTCAAATATAAGTTTGTACATGTTTAAATAAACGTAATTCAGATGAGTGTAATGTTATTTATTTCTTTTTCCTGCTGTAAAATAATTATTTAATTAACTTCAAGAAAGGTTTAACTCCCAATCTGTCAGGGATATGAATAATACAATTGGGCTGTACTATAGTTCTGCGCACATTTAGTGACATTTAAGTCGTATTCATAGAAGAAAGAATATATTTATTCATAGACACGGCAAATGATAGATGAAATTAAAAAAATCTAAATTTACTATCCTTAATATTTTAGTGTAATTACATTTACTAATTGTTGATGTACAACAATTCATTAACAACCAGTTTAATCACTTTAATTGTTAACTAGTTAAAGTAATTTTAGAAAAGTGTATGAAGACAACTTATGACTAATATGCAGGAAAAAGGAAAACCTCCGGGAATCAAACCTGTAAGGTCACACTTACAGCTTTGATTTTGGACTTTCAGCCTAACTTACAGCTCCTACAACTAAGTACATTTCCAAACGTGAAACCACACAGGCCAGTATTTTCTGCAGACATGCAGAACGACTAGATTCACATCAAAGAGATACTAACACCACAAGCATGCGGTTACTTTGCTTGTGTCTGTGTGGTTAGCTTTTCTAGGATTTCAGTCAAATTTCAAGCCTGAGAACGTTTAACTTGACCGTATTCAGAGAAAAGGAGAGAAGAAATGCAGATGAGACCTGAAGACGTGAAGGTCTGCATGAGTGTTCACACCTTGGTGACTTATCTTTTTCCTCAATAATTTATTTACCTTTCTTCATGCTTATCATTCATTTAAATGTGAAGACTTACAATGATGCAGCTAAAAAAACTTAACTGAAAAAAGTCCAAAATAAGTTAATAACAAACATTGGACATTTACTGCGGCTCTCAAAAGTTACACAAAAAAAACAACAAAAGAATTCAATTATGATGTATAAAACTCATTTTTTAAAAAGTGTATATTAAAGTAATGAGACATTTACGTCGTATAAATCAATCGGTGACAAACAAATCTGTGAGAAGACGGCGCAATGACTTAGACGCCCCATCTTTAAGTTTAAGATCACCTGTTGCATCCTGGGATGCTTCTCCTTCAGTCAGACATTAACAACAGCTGCAGCTTTTATCCATATCATGGAGTGTTTTGACTCATCTCTTCTCCTCCATATCCCGTTTCTCAAGTCAAAAGCTTCCAGACTAATGCTGTTGAGCGTATATATAGTTGTTTTTTTTGTCCTTTCCTATTTGTAAAATTAGACCATGTTATTCCATAATAGACTCCCTGTAAACGATGTTTGGTCTAAAGCAGCGTTTCCTAATTCCAGTCCTCAGGCCTCCCTGCCCTGCATGTTTTAGGTGTTTCCCTTCTGCTACACACCTGGATTGAATATATGGGTGATCAACAGGTTTCTGCAGCACTTGATGGTCATGCAATCATTTGAATCAGCTGCTCTGGAATAGAGGCACATCTAAAACATGCAGAGCAGGGAGGCCTGAGGACCGGAATTGGGAAACGCTGGTCTAAAAGATGCAACTGAGGAAATATCTGGAAAATATTGTTAGGACAGCTGAACATTTTCCTCTAAAGATTACAGCAGGCAGGAACTGAAGAGCACTCAATTATGTGACTCAACAAAGTGTTAATTTGATAGGGTGCACATTTGTAAAATCAAGTTATTGTAGCTTTTTATTTTTTACACTTTCCCCTCAATTAAATGTGGTTTTTTTTCTATTTAATAGTACAAGATATGTCACATGTGGCAATCGTTTTTAATATATTTTATTTAAATAAAACTTGATATTTTATTTAACCACCGCAAACTTTTCTAGTTGTAGCTTTTCCTGTTCTCTGCCTGTAGGAGGCGCCAAAGCCCTATTATGAATCCATAAACCTAAAGCGGTTAAGCTTCTAAGTAAAGTTTCATGTTGTTTCCGCTTTTTAGCAACATACTAAACATTCATAAAGACTCTTTAACCTCTAAGATGTCATAAAATATGTATTCTTATAAAACCTAAGCACTGCATAAACAGAGCCATGTAAGATCGGATTGTAAATGCCACAACTTGTAAAAATATTTTGTATTTATTGTTAGAAACCTAATGCATGAGAGAGCATGAGAGATTGATGCAGTCAATGACACAATGCGAGCAGCTGTCCGCTGTTGCTACATGCTTGTCAAATAAAACTAAATGTTGGTCGTTCATAAAAGAAAGAAGTTTTATTGTTGTAGAAAAATAGCTTGGTCTTTTTATTTACATTTAAACCAATTCCAAACCATTTAAAGAAAACGACTTGCTAAATAAAAGGAACATGCATTTTGGTTTTCAGGTAACGCTGAAATGAAACTTTTTCACACAGACGACACAAGGATTCCTTTTGTTGTTCAGCCTGTTTACTGTCCACAGCCGTTTGTTTCCGTTCCACCTGTCACTTCCAATTATTTTAACATTTTACCTGAAAACTAAATGCCAACATGCGACTGCCAACATGATGGATATGTTGTCTCACTTCCGTCATGATGTGAGACAACATATCATGACGGAAGGTGCTTCAACTAAGTAGCCGTTTGTAGGTTTTACGACGTATTCAACCTGGTTTTTGCAGCTTATTTTATTTTTGTATTTTCCTCTTAGCTTATATGTTTGTTGATGAATTGTATTTTAAACAAAAACTGACATTAAAGGTGGAGGAAGTTGAAATTATTTGGCATATGCCTGAAACATAGCAGGGATGTGTAAACTTTTAAAAGCAATCGTATGACGGATTGTAGCTGATCTTTGCTGTGTTTGACATTGTTTACACATTGGGAAAGCGGCACTGCTTCAAGGTAAGTGTCTTAAACTGAACCAAGAAGCAACATCGATGGGAACAAACCAATCATAAAGAGTTACACTGCATGTAAAGTCTCCTGTTTGTATGTTGCCAAGACTGTGTTGTCTGGCTACTGTTGATCCCAGATGATTTACCTTAACAGCAGATTCTCATGTGTTTTAACTGAGACAATGTAGCTGTCATGTACATTAGCAGTGCACACCCTCTGGCTCGTATTTGTCAGAGATCTAGTCAGTGTTAACTTCATATTTTGATCTGAACGCAAATAGAGGATGGTCGAGAATTTTATAATACAGGAAAGCTCTTTCTGTCTCTCAATGCTAAGGTGATTTTGGATCAAGAGGCTAAAAATGAAGGCCAGCAGTTTGTCAGTAAAGGAGTGTGTTTGGACATCCAAGGAGTGCCATCTAGTGGATGGAGATCTGGAAGATTCACAGAGGGTCAGGGTTTGCTTACCAAACATCTTCAGGCCCAAAAAATGGAAGTCACTCATAAAGACGGGAACAAGCCCCAGTTTTCAGGTTTACTACACCGCCAGAGAACTTTTTCTGGAAGCGCTGGACATAGAAGCCATCCAGGAGCTGATTAGGAGATCTGGAACAAGGGCTGGAGCTCAGAGATTTCCACACAGCCTGAATAAGGAGCGGAGCATCTCTGTCTCTGACAGGGAGTACGGTGAGGCTTTAACGTTGTTCTCCATTGTTCTGCAGAGTGGTTTGTCTCTTGGGGACAGCTGCACCTTTGCATCTGAGTTAACCCTGAAACTGGACAGACAGCACGGTCTCCTGAAGAGAAACAGCATCCACACCCACTTACTGTCACTGACCAGGCTGAAGCATGAAGACAAGCTGGAGGCTCTCTCTGCTTTCTGCAAGCATTTATTCCGCCGCTACCAGACTCTACACAACCCTGGTCCCAAACTGGTGGTGAAAAAATACATGCTCTCCCACCAGCATGGTCTTTGCTCCCTCCATCTGGCCCTCCTCTGTGACTCAAACTCCGGCTTCATCTGCAACATGTACCTGTACTCTCCAGAGCAGCTGCAGACTCAGAGTAACACGCCTGTAGTTGTGCAAGTGGTCAAACGATTGGTAGAACCTTTCGGCGGCCAAGGGCGGATTGTTCAGCTGGACAACTCGGCGAGGATGGAGGGCAGACTCAAAACAATCCTCTCTGAATTACAGATTAATATTCAATTGTCATCATCAGAAAAAAAGCAAACAATATTCCTGGCATCATCTTCATCTCCGTCTAAACCTTCAGAGGAGTCAAAGTCAGAACTCACAGCCCACCTTCAGGGCTGGACTGGACCTGTTCTGCTCCCTCTGTCAGACCTGAGCGGATCTGGGGCAGATGCGTTCATGCCAGGCTTTTGGGTGGCCTTTCACACCGTCTGCATCAACACGTTTGTGCTCCACACTCTGCAGAGACGGGCCTCAGGACGGACGGCTCCTCTGCCGGGGTTCACCAGGGCTCTGGCCTCTCAGCTGGCCGCAGACAGCAGCATGGCTGTGCCCGTCCTGCCACGACTGAACAGCAGCTCCAACCAGGAAACCACAAATCTTTCAAAGCAAAGGTCAATCACGTTTGTTTGATTGCAGTCTTTGCTACACGAGAGGAGTAAAAACGTTTCTTTTTCAATAACTGAATCTCTATAACGTTTGTATTAGTGAAACATTTACTGCAGCAGAATCCTGTCCATTACAGTCAGTAATACATTCAAATGATCTCTTCCTAAAAAGTCTAGATCTGAGATGTTTTTTTCAAGAGAAATGTCAAATATCTTGGGAACCTCAAGATTATTTTCATGTCTTCTCCTGTCTTTACCAGAACCAGGATACTTTCTCAGTTAGACTCCTCTGTTTACCTGGTTAGACATCCATCCATCCATCCATTTTCTGTTCACCCTTGTCCCTAATGGGGTTGGGAGGGTTGCCGGTGCCTATCTCCAGCTACGTTCCGGGCGGGAGGCGGGGTACACCCTGGACAGGTCGCCAGTCTGTCGCAGGGCAACACAAAGACATACAGGACAAACAACCATGCACACACACACTCACACCTAGGGAGAATTTAGATAGACCAATTAACCTAACAGTCATGTTTTTGGACTGTGGGAGGAAGCCGGAGTACCCGGAGAGAACCCACGCATGCACAGGGAGAACATGCAAACTCCATGCAGAAAGACCCCGGCCGGGAATCGAACCCAGGACCTTCTTGCTGCAAGGCAACAGTGCTACCAACTGCGCCACTGAGCAGCCTCTGGTTAGACATATACCCAAGAAAATGGCTCTATAGTTGGAATGTAAAATTTTTTGTTTTAGCTGCCACTAACTGTATCAATATGCAAAAAGCATCAAATCTTACCAAATGTTTTTGTCAAGTTTTGAGTGCAAATATCTCAGTACACTTGAAATAAGACAAAACTAACTTACCAGCGACTTTTCAGCAAAACGTAATAGCTTGTTTTAAGTCAATAATTCTTTAATATTGATTTTAAAAGTACTGATTCTACTGACAGATTTTTCACTTAAAGCAATACATTTTCCAATGTTATATGTAAAAAATCTGCCAGTGAAGATAGTCATTTTTAATCTAGATTCAAGAATCATTCACTTAAAACAAGCTTCTACATCTTAACTTACTAGTACAAATTTACTAGTAAGTTACACTGCCTGGCCAAAAAAAAGTCGCCACCTGGATTTAACTAAGCAAATAAGTACAAGCCTCCTATTGGATAAGTACTGCATAGGCGATTATCTTTCAGCTGGCAACAAGTTATTTAACCCCAGCTGATGCAATGAGTAACTCCTCATTTCTTAAACAACCATGGCAAAAGACACATCCTGTGGTCGTGGAAAAGACGTTAGTCTGTTTAAGAAGGGTCAAATCATTGGCATGCATCAAGCAGAGAAAACATCTAAGGAGATTGCAGAAACTACTAGAATTGGGTTAAGAACTGTCCAACGGATCATTGAAAACTGGAAAGATGGTGGGGAACCATTGTCTTCTAGGAAGAAATGTGGTTGGAAAAAAATCCTGAATGATCGTGATCGGCGATTACTTAAACGTTTGGTCAAATCAAATCGAAGAAAAACAACAGCAGAACTCAGGAGTATGTTTAATTGTGAACGCAAAAGCATTTCCACACGCACAATGCGAAGGGAACTCAAGGGGTTGGGATTGAACAGCTGTGTAGCCGTAAGAAAACCTCTAATCAGTAAGGCTAACCAGAAAAACAGGCTTCAGTTTGCTAGGGAGCATAAAGATTGGACTCTGGAGGAATGGAAGAGGGTCATGTGGTCTGATGAGTCCAGATTTACCCTGTTCCAGAGTGATGGGCGCATCAGGGTAAGAAGAGAGGCAGGTGAAGTGATGCACCCATCATGCCTAGTGCCTACTGTACAAGCCTGTGGGGGCAGTGCTATGATCTTGGGTTGCTGCAGTTGGTCAGGTCTAGGTTCAGCAACATTGTGTGCCCAAAGAATGAGGTCAGCTGACTACCTGAATATACTGAATGACCAGGTTATTCCATCAATGGATTTTGTCTTCCCAAATGGAACGGGCATATTCCAAGATGACAATGCCAGGATTCATCGGGCTCAGATTGTGAAAGAGTGGTTCAGGGAGCATGAGACATCTTTTTCACACATGGATTGGCCACCACAGAGTCCAGACCTTAACCCCATTGAGAATCTTTGGGATGTGCTGGAGAAGGCTTTGCGCAGTGGTCAGACTCTCCCTTCATCAATACAAGATCTTGGTGAAAGATTAATGCAACACTGGATGGAAATAAATCTTGTGACACTGCAGAAGCTTATTGAAACAATGCCACAGCGAATGCGGGCTGTAATCAAAGCTAAAGGCGGTCCAACAAAATATTAGAGAGTGTGACCATTTTTTGGTGGCGACTTTTCTTTTGGCCAGGCAGTGTATCTTTGTCTTATTTTATGACAAAACTAACTTACAATTTCTAAACTTACAAGTTTCTATGAGAAACTAGTGATAAAAGTGCCAACATGATGAGCTAAATCAAAAAACAGCATTATCAAATCTTATCTTCTGATTTCCAATTATAAAACCATACATATCAAATTACCAAATTTTAAGTTTTGCAGTAGTTTTTAAGTTTTAAAATAGTCATCACTTAAAAAAAATTAAAACTCCAGGACAGTTTAGAGGCAAATTAGGGATTAAATTAAGATGATCTTTCTCTAAGTGACATTTTTCTCTCGAGGACTCGTTGCTTTTGTCCTGAAAGCAAAGCTGTTGTTTCTATTTTCAAGTGAACCACATTCAAACGAGAGCATTGCCACGATTGAGACGAATTGGTTTGTGGCATTCTGCTTGTTTTCTTTTGAACTGAGTGGATGCAGAATGCTGAGAACTGGTGTAATGTCTCCGTTACCAGGCTACCGTTCGATCTGGCAGGAACCAAAAGAGTCTGGCCTGGTAAACGAAAGCTTTTCATTTTTTTCCCCCCCACTTTAGAACCGAACTGATCATGATTAACAAAAAAAAAAGCAAAAGGCTGATGCATGTTCTGTGTGTGATGCTGCAGGTCAAACACAAATGGCTGTTTTCAGATGATGGAGGGCACGAGCTACAACTTGAGAAGTAGGCCATGCACGCCATCGAACAAGCAGGGCAAACCAGGAGTTGTTGGGTTAGACAACATCGGCAATTCGTGCTACTTCAATGCTGTGATGCAGTGTCTCTGTTCAACCATGCCCTTTGTAGAAGACCTCCTCAGTCAGGAAACAAGCAGAGAGCTGGCAAAGTACGCGGCGGCCCACAAACCACCGCTTCTCTCGTAGACCAGACAAGCTTTCCCCAGTGATCTGACCTCTCTGTTCGTGCAGGTGCGAGTGCGGGATCGTGCAGGTTTTCATCGAGCTTCTGGAGCAGATGTGGCAGGGGAGTAGCACCAGCTGTTCCCCTGTGCAAGTCATGTCTGCGCTGCCCTCCATCTTCCCCCAGTTTGACAGCTACACCCAGCAAGACGCACAAGAACTGCTGCTCCACCTTCTGGACGCTCTGCACGAAGACTTAAAAAAGGTGCATCAAAATCTCTCATCTGCAAACACTGTTTTCTGCTCGTGTCCTTTAAACAGATAATCCAATTAAACAATTTCTAATTAATTAGCTCAACTTTTAATGTATGATTAATGTCATGTTTAATGCTTTTGGGAGTCCAATGCGGTGTATTTAAGGGACTTGTTTTTCTTTAATGATTTGATTTGATGTTCTGTTTGTAATTTTGCTTGATTCCTGTAAAGTGTCTGAGTTTTTAGAAAAGTGGTATGCAAATAAAATGTATCAATATTATTATTATTATTATTATTAGTAGTAGTAGTAGTAGTAGTAATGTAGATTTAAGTTCTGGTTGCATTTTAAGAAAACATCTCAACCTTTCAAGTTTGCACTCCTTTTCCCAGTTCATATTTGTGTTCATTTGGTTGCAAAACGTCAGATGCATTTGTCAAGAAAACAGCCAGGAAAGAATCAGAGCAGAAGCTCCAAAACTGAGTCCACCATTGTCTCGGATCTGTTTGAAGGCCAGCTAAGCTACCTGACCAGCTTCCTCCACTGTGGTCATGAGGCGCGCAACAGTCAAACCTTCACCATACTGTCACTTCCCATCCCAAACGGCAACAAGAAGTGCTCCATTCAGGCACGTTTTACCGGATTCGTCGCAAGGTGCTCTTCTGGGTCCTGGTGGTTCGTCCTGACCTTCATCCAGTTTGTGTGTCTGTGCAGGATTGCTTATCCCTGTTCTTCGAGGAGACTGTCCTGACTGGGGCGGAGCAGACCTACTGCTCAGACTGTGGCCTAAGAAGAGAAGCAACAGTGCAAACTTATTTAAACAAACCTCCAGAGATTCTCATTTTGCACCTGAAACGGTGGGTAAGAACATCATCGAAGAATACTGTAGCTGTAATTCTGAAGTTCTTATAGAATTCGTTAAATTGGATGTAATATCTCACCTACTGATCCATGAAGAAGAGCAGCTAATGGGGATTGAAATCTTCACACAATACTGGGCTTAAATAATTAGCTTCAGTGATCGTTTTTTGCCTTATTCATTATTCAGCACCATGTTTGTTTTGGCCAAAGCGAAGGAATAGCGTGGTTTAAAAAAAAAAAAAAAAAAAAAAGCCTTTTTTTTTTTTTGCATTTACGGTACTTTCTTTAATCTGTTAAGAAGTCTATTTAAGAAAAATGCAATACCTTCAAAGTGACAATAAATTTCGGAATTGGCTGTAAAAATGGCTAGTGGGATGACATGAGTTAAAGGGGCAGTATTATGTAAAGTCAACTTTTTTTTTTTAGCTTTACATCACGTTATAATGTTATTCCCTCGTCAAAAACATACCTGGAGTCCTTTAGTCTCCCGTGGCAACCATTCAGCTGTGCTGAACGCCAGGTGCGACCGAGCGACGCAACTTCCCCACTCAGCTGCTTCAGACTAGTCGGCAGCAATTAGCAAACACCTGGAGGAACTGCGCATGTGCTGAGCTCATTATAGACGTTGCTTCTCAGCTGGTGAAAACGTTGTTAAAGGGCTAATAGAGAAGCGATGTGAGGACTTTCTGAAGGCAGACTATTGGAAAAAGAGCATGACTTTTTTTTTTTAAAGAGACAGTGGCCCAATTTTAAGGCGTTAAATGACACGCTCAAAATTTTTTTAAGTCATATTGGATAAATAGCATTTGTACACCAACTGAAGGTAACACAGTTACTTGATTATGCTGTAAAATGATAACATGTGACTGGAAAACACACAATGCTGCCCCTTTAAGTGTTTTATAAAGTGGCTCAAGCACCCTGTGTAGGCAGAATGTAAATGTCTTTATTTATCCAACATAATTATCTTCTTTAAAGGTTTGGCTGTAAGGGCAGGAGACAGGTCAAGTTGTCAGCCAATGTGTCGTTCTCCATGGAGCTCGATATCACTCCGTTTCTGTCCAGCTCGGTGCGGAGTTGGTCATCTTACCATCTGTATGCTGTTGTGGTGAGTGACCAGACGACAGAATGCAATAAGCTGCATCACTGATGTTATCTTGGTGTTCAAAGTCCGTCTTCAAGGGGTCAGCATCCTGCATGTTTCAGTTCTCTTCCTGGTTCATCACACCTACATGGAAACATTAGGATGAAGTGGAGGTAATGCAGGGTGTTGGCCCAGGGAGAGAAATAAAACATGCAGGACCTCGAGGCCCAACTTCGGACAGTGCTGCTCTGCTGCATCTTTCTCTCATCTCATCTCTGAACAAAAATATGTGCCTACGTCACATGTGGGACTCGTTGAGTAATGCAGTTTAACAAATAGACAGTCAGTTTCATATAAACTATATTACAAATACAGTTGAAACCCATTATTTACATATTTCTTCTTTATTACTGTCTGAAGTCAAATCAGACCAAACTTATATTGTTTTAGGTCGGTTAGAATTACCAAAATTATTTCCATTTGCTAAATGGCTTAATAATTAGAGAGAACATATCAAAGATTTATTTATTAAAGGGGCAGTATTATGTGGTGACATTTTATAGCACAATCTAGTAACTATGTTTACTTCATCTTTTATAAAAATGCTGTAAACTTAAAATGAATTAGACTTTGTAATTTGACGCCTTTAAATTTGCGTCTGTCTCTTTAAGAAGCTCCTGCTTTTCCTGACACTGCCTTCAGCATGTCATTACAACATGGTTCTTCATTATGCCCTTAACAAATATTCTTAGACGCCCTGGACTGAGAAGCAGCTTGTGAAAGTTCACCAGACATTACCACCATTTGCTTATTGTTGCTGCCACTAGTCTGGAGGAGCTGAGTGGGGAAGGTGAGGGGTTCGCTGTGAGACGGGGGCTTGGCTGGAGGCTGCAGCTCCAAGGAGGGGCTTTGTAGAAATAAAGTAAACAAAACTTGCAATTGAGCATGAAACAAATTCACTTTCACTGTTTTTGGTTCATTTGTAAATTATTAAGATAAATTCTAAAATATCCCTTTGTAATCTCCAAATGATTTGGAGCCAAATCTTTTTGGCTCCAAGATTTGGAGAAAAACAAAGTTCTGAAATAGTTCTTAGAATTATGCATCTACATACAAGATCACAAAGTGTTGTGACTTTGACACGACACTTTGACTTGCTATATCAAAGATAAAGGATGGCACCTAGATATGAATCAACCCTAAAACCTTTTAACTTGAAAAGTTAACATGCAAACATTTTCCATTTTCCCTCAAAACTTGGAAATCTGTTAAATATCACAAACTACCAGACAAGAAAATGACTGTCTATATTTTAGTTTTATCCCAGTCGTTGGTCATATTCAATGAATTAATGAAAAGTTTATGTACTTCAGTAACTCACTTCACAGGAGAAACATGATGTAGATTACACACAGACTGATGTTCAAAGCTTTTATTTCTTTTGATGAAGATTTCTTACCTACAGCTGATGGAAAGATGACATTTAAGATTTAAATTATCAGACCAGTATTAAAAAATCTTAATCTAATGAAAAGCTTAATACCTGCGTAACGACTTTTTTTAAAAGCTACTTTTAATCTGATTTTAAAAACTGGAACCCATGTTCTAATTTATTGAGCATAAATTAGAAGTTGGTTTGGAAACTACAAAAGGAAAGCAAAATAAAATAAAAAAATTTAATAAGACGACAAATGAACCATTTTCTTTCTCCAGATCCACAGAGGTAACCTGGACATGGGTCACTACACGGCTCTGTGCTACAACTCGGTGCTGGAGACGTGGCATTGGTTTGACGATTCTCTGGTCAAGGAAGTGCACGGGAGCGTCGTGCAGTCTCCAGACGCTTACGTTCTGTTCTACAGCTGCGACCCTTTCTAGATCCAAGAGCTCTGAAATCTCCATCCTCAGCAACGGATAATAAAATGCATTGCCACACAAACGCAAAATGTGTTGCTTGTTCTCCAGCTGGCTCCTCTGTAGGACGAAAAAAAAAAAAAAAACTTTTAAAAAACCAGCTTAAATTGACAATGTAATCCAATTCTGGATCAAATTGAGAAAAAGAAATGCACAGACAATTTATTTGAAGCAGTTTTAATAAATAGTCATACAAGTTGTTTTGAGGTTAATATAATCATGTTAAGCAATTTGTATTTAGAGAATTAAGAATAAAAGATTGAATGAAGAAAAAAAAACTGATTATAATTTCATGCTAGGCCATAAAAGTTTACTCAGATGTAGTTAAATCCTTTTAACTCTCAATCTCGGCTCCATTAAGAAGCAACATCAGTCTCGTTTGTTGTTCCTCACATAATCGCTTGGTCAAAGAGTCACGCAGCCAATGCTGAAAATTCACTCAATTCTTCATATTGTCAGGCTCAGTAAACAAAAACAAAATAATGCAAAAACAAAATGTATGAATAAGATCTAGATAATCCATCCCATTAAGTCATACTCTTAATAGTGTTTGAATATGATAAATCTGAAGGTAAATATAACATTACAGGAACATGTTGAGTGTTCTGCACTGGCTGGAGTGAGACAGATGAAATCCCAGCATCAGCATCGATTTAAAGCCTTCTGAGATGGAAATAAAGGTCTGCTGTCCAAATAATGTTTTTAACCTGAACTTAAAGCAATTGCATATTGGATGTGCAAGAACGTGGGTTAATATGAACAAGCACCAACAGGCCTCCTCTTAATCTCAATAAAAGATCACACCGCCTCTCCTATTGCCTTCAAACAGCAGAAGGTTGTACAGTTAGAGCCCAGAAGCCAATGGTCTGTCCTCACATAGATGGTCATGTTTCACTGGCTGCTACTCTTAAGGGGAAAAAAAACAACAATTTGGTCAAGAGACAAAATTATTTACACAGAAACATCTTTAGTGTGCAACCTCGGCAATGCTAAGAATGTACAAGGCATCTAACTGTTAATCCAGCGTATGCAGTCGCTGCTATTTGCAACAGAAATGACTGAATCGACCATCGGCCCTAAAACAACTAAAGAAGTCAGATTAGCATGAGCATTGGTTTAGCTTCTGGATGATCAGTGATGTACACAGACGGCATCATTTTAACAGCTAACGGGTCCTCTAGTAGCTGAAGCGCTGCACAGAGTGCCTCCACCTTTCGCTCGTCATGATCCCAAAGTGGCTCGCTCGACCGCGACCCCCCTCGTCTTCCATACATGATCGATTAACCACAACTAACGTCGCGCCAGGCTCTTCACGGAGCAGAAGAAAATAACCTCTAGGCTTAAGCGTGGCTGCTGTGCGGTTGCTCCTCGTGTCTCGCGGCGGCATCACAGGGTGGAGTAAAACAGGATGTAGGCTGCGGATGACTTGACCGAAGACGAGGAGATTTCCGTCACTTCGTGGTCATCGAACTTGTACCAGCGCTGCTTGAGGGAGTTCTTACAGTAGGCCGTGTAGTGGCCGCCGTCTAAGCCCCCGTAGTGATTCTGCAGTGGAAAAGAAAAAGGTTAGATTGAGATTTACTTCTCACACAGAAGCAGTTTGGCCTCGTCCCTACTCACAGACACGGCATAAAGGTTGTATCTCCTCAGGTTCTGCTTGGGCCCGATAACATACTGGGCCAGGTCCAGACTGTCTAGAGGGAAATCGACAGATGTTTGTAGTTTTTGCCTCCATCGGCCTTCATAGGAGAACCTGCAGAAGGAGGTTGAACGAGTTAAAAGTCTGTATTTGCTCATAATGCTCATAACCTCCTGCATCGATGACAGACCGTTTTAAGTGAACCAGGACAATAGGAGGAACCTTCCAGATCTCCAGCTTCTTGGTGGAATCTCTGTGGGCTTTGCAGTGTCTGCAGAACACCTTGTTGTTGTCGGTGAGCTTTTCCTCTTTAGAGAACAACCTCAGACAATCCTACCAACAAGAGAGTAGAAAAATATTGGAGAAATGTCAAAGTAAAACTTTTAGCGCTGCTCGTTGTATCCAGATTCTGTAAGAATTGCCTTTTTGTCTCTTTCTACATTCATTTTGTATATGTGAGCAAACCATTTCATATCCATGTACTACCACATTGTTTTGCTAACTTATCTTTTACCGGAGCTTTGGACGTTTGGATGCACTCTGGAGGCCCCAAGAACAATTTTTCTTTTCTTTTTGTCCATAAAATTGCAAAAACAAATCACTTCATGATGAAATTGTGTGTTTTTGTTATTATAATGACATAGAAATTGTTACTAAAAAATAAAAAATATTTATTTTTTATTTAGCCCCTCAGCTCCACTAAGGGGCCCCCTCAGTAGAGCTCCCTTAGGGCCTTGTGTAAGCCCTGATTCTTCAGATTGAACTGAAGTTTTATGTTAATGTTAATGACGCTTGAAATACCAGTGAGTTTAACCCCAAGCTATGAGGCAAGTATCATAAATCAAAAATATTCAAAAAAATGACTTCCTGGGAAGAAAATTAAAGCTACAATGAAGACAGACCCAACAGAGAATCTGGGAGCTCGGATGAAAAGGTTTAGGGACAATACATGTTTTTACTGTGAGATAAAAATGGAGAACCTAGCAAATTTGATCAAACCAAAGAAGACAGAATTCTGAAAAATGCTAAAAGGTGCTTCAAAACAAAGTGCAATATTTTGGGAAAAGTTTCAAATGTTTGTCATGGCTGTCCTTCACAAAACCTGAGTAAAACGAGTAGACAGGCAATCTAATTAGTTTGCTCAACTTAAGAATTACCAGTAAATAATAATTTTTAAAGCAAACTACTTTGCAGTTGTTAGAGAGAAAACTCCCAGCGCTGCGTTCATGTCGTGACTGACCTGCAGGGAGCACTTGCTGGTGGAGGCCAGAGGCAGCGACAGGTACATGAAGGTCTCAAAGGTGCGTGATTTGCGATGGCAGGTCAGACACTGGACCGTGGACTTGAACTGACCCTGGAACAGCGCCACGATGATGGACTCGTTCAGCAACTTGTGCTTGTTCCAGGCCACGTTGGCCGCGTTCTGGTCATCCAGGTGGTCGTTTTCTTCCTCCTTGTACCGCTTCCTGTTGTCGGCCTGACAACAGAGGCAAGACAAAAAAACCTTAATGGCACACGGCAAACCGCTGCATGTCAGGTTAGTAACACGTCAGAAAAGACCCAAAGAATGTCCTGCTTATATATATTATACACTGCCTGGCCAAAAATAAAGAACCATCACATCTAATTAAACAAACAAGTTGTTGTGCCTGTGCTGCAAAGTGTTGATTTCTCAAATGAATGAGTGTTGAATCATCTTATGAGATGAAAATGAGTGAATCTTTTGAGTTACATGTTAAAAGATTGATTAAGAGAATATTTTCACAGATAAACGAGCCACAACATGATTTAGGACTTTTAGGATTCCTTCACTGCTAATGAACTAACATCAACAATCCAACATCTGCTAGAAAATAAATACATGCAAGCTTAGTGAAACTACTCCATTTTGTCAGCATGCCATAACTATAACTAAAAAAAAACCAAGGTATATTAACATGTGATCAATTTAACTTGTAAATATATATGCAGTAGTTTTAGGAAAATGTAAATGTATAGTTTAAATTTTGGTCAGGCAGTGTTGTAGGCTCCTCAGTATGCAGCTCAACGAGATCAATCCAACCATGAAAGGGCAGGAAAATATCCAGTGCCCTGCAAAAGTAACCACACCCCTTGAACTTTTCATTTTTTGTTGCATAGCCACAAACTTCAGTTTATTTTATTCTGATTTCATAGGAATAATGAACACAAAGTAACTGAATTATAAGGAAAATACATAACTTCACTTTTTTTTTTAACAAATGTGTATTATGTGTTTCTATTTTTCCTTTTACTGCCATCTGTAAATGAAATAATTTATTTACCTAATTAGTAAACACTCATCTCAGGACTCTAGGACATTAATCGTGTCTCGTTCCTTCCCCTACACAACTACAGTACGCACCATTTTGTGTTGATTTATCACAAAGTTACAATAAAATACACTGAAGTCTCTGGCTGCTATGCAGCAAAAACATGATGAAGTTGAATGAATATTAGTACTTTTGCAAGGCGGTTCAAGTGGCAGGTTACAAATATCATAAAAAAAATTGTTGTTGAATTATTTAAAATCTCAGAAAGAGTCAAATGGACACTGAACTGGGCCAACCTGATGGCAGATGGTCTGGACATCACACAAGAGGAAAGTGATGGAATGGAAATTGGGTTATGAGAGATGCACTTTCCTGACTGATCCAAAGTTTTCACTACATTATCTTCCAAATCAAAGCAGACGTACCAACCTAATGTCAGGATTCACTGTCGTCACAGTACTAGACTGAGCTCCTAATGAACAGCTCTGATTAAAAACTGGCTTTGAGAACAAGTGTTTGGAAATATTAAGTCTTGAGTTATTTATGGAGTTAAAAAAACCCCAACAGATTTAGGAATTAAACTGAAGAACTTTTGTTTGCTCTCTCAGAATTTTATCTAGACCTTTTTCTTTATTCGAATGCACATGAAGCTGGTAAAAAAAAAAAGAAACAACAACAATCAGATGCAGGCAATGAGCATGTTTTGGGTCTACATGCACAGAGGTTCTGAAAGAGCATCGGACTGGACAGATGTAGACACAGCACATTCACACTCCTGCAGGAGGACCAGAAACACACAGCTCTTTACTTACTCTCTAAATTTCCATCAAAATGATACCCAGTGAAAAATAAATAAACGAAAAGAAAAAACAGAAAGAAAGAAAGAAAGGAAATGATAATTGACTTATGCTTTTAACTGTTTACAGACACATTAGCAAAAGCATACAGGTGTAGAAGAATTAGGTAAGTCATGATTTAAATTATTGCTGCAGCGAACTATTATTTAATTACATGAATTATTCAGACGATTAATCAAATTTAAAAAATGGCGTCTTCTTCAACCACCTATGCTTATTCTCTACAATATTAAAAAATATCTAAAACATGAAAATAAGAATTCAATTCCCTTTTCTAAGTAAGAAAAACATTTATTTCCTCAAATGTAATAGCGTAGCAAAGGACGCATCTGCAGCTAAATAAATACTAAAATACTTAAATAAACCTTTTCTGCTTTACTTGTAAATTCAGTGTAGGGCTGAACTGCTGACTATTTTTTGAACTAACCAATTAGTACCTGGAGGCCAAAAGATAATTAATTGGAGAATTTGACAGAATTTGGGGAGTTCTGGGCAAAACAAATAAGATTTTTCATCATAAAAACAGAATGAATTTATTTTTTGTACAGTTTTGGTTTAATTAGTGCTCAGTGTTTTTTCAGGAAGAGGCATATTTTTGAGTCGGTACACTCCAATTAACGATTGATTTCTAAATTAGTTGATTCTTTCAATCATCCACTAATCAAGATTAATCTGACTAATTGTTTCAACCCTGATTTAAATGAATATTTTTGAAACAAATGTTAACTCAGAAAGCGCACATCCTGCCATGAATGTTTATCGTTTAAATAAACGGGAAGCTCCATGCTTCCCGTTTATTAAATGAAAGTGTGTGTATTAAATGAAAGTGTGTGTATTAAATGAAAGTGTGTCCCACCTTGTTGAGGTCTTCATGCAGGCCGTCCATCAGGAACAGGAGCAGCTCCTGGGAGTCCTGCTGGTCATAGCCTGCAAACTGATCATTGATCTTTCCTATGGTGCTCTTGAAGTCCCGGGGACTGATGCACTTGTACAGACCGGCCCACAGCGCTTTCATTATCACTCCAAACTCCTCTGCAACCTCCCCTTTATGGCCAAGAATGTTGGACCTGGCAGACAGAGGTAACGGAGATGTAGTCAGACCGTTTTACACCGAATCGCCGGGTTCCGCCTGACGAGGACCTCACCTGTTGATGTCTTCAAGGTACAAGTTGTTATTGAAGTAATCGGCCATGCGAGGAGTGTTGCAGAGACACTGCAGGATGGAGTTCATATAGCAGGTGTTTCCTAGGTTTCGAAGGCCAGTCAGCGATGCACCCAAACCTCCGAAGGAGGGATTCAGGTTGCGAAGCTTAGCCGCAGACGGCCGCACGCTCTCCACTTTAGAGTAAACCTTTACACTGGGAGGTCTGGGAGAGAAAGAATGGCCAGTTTAACAGAGAGTAGACCTTTTACTATCCTAGAACAGCAAGACAAAGATGCAGAAAAAGCTGATTAAAACACTGGGATTTTTGTCTAACAGACTATTATAGCAAACCTACTACATAAATTCCCAGTGATTTTTTATTATTATTTTACTTCACATCGTTTACTAGAGTACAATCAATGGTTTTGCTGTTCCATAAAGCACCAAAGTGCTTTTATTTCATATAATCAGCTTTATTTTAAAGTATACTTGCGCTCCAATGTACAATAGTATATCTGCTTCACGGAGACAAATTCAAAAGGCTCAAAGAAAAGAGACTAAATGAAAAGTATATGTATATTGAACTGAACTAAACGATAAAAAATTGCCTGTTAAGAAATCTATCACAGATCAATTTAGCTCTAAGAAATACCAAACACAGAAAAACTAAATAACAAAAGTGTTCCTTACTTGGTTTCTCTGTTGATGGTGGGTATCACTGCAGCAGCGGTTGGAGCGGTCGTCTTTTTCTGCGCCTCCTCGCTCACTTCCTGGCTAATGTCCGGAGAAGAGTAGGAACGTTTCAGCTTGGACTGTTCCCGTTCTCGGTCGTGGCTCGTGTCGGGCTCGGCGGGCTTCTGGGACCGAGGTTTGGCGGTCGGCGGGGTGGACGGTGGGGTCTGAGGGACGGTAACCTCGGGAGGGTAAAGGTGGACGCGGTTTGTAGGGGAGTGGTAGTATCTGTAGGTCCCAGTCACTGTGTCCAAAAACTAACCGGAAACAAGAAGGAAGAAAGTTTTTGAGTTGAAATAGGCAACACTTATGGTCAAATAAATGGAAATTTTAATTGACAAGATTTAAAGTGATACCTTCATCCAACCATCAGGGAGGCCTGGCACACTCCTACCCATCTCCTCACTCCTTGCTCTAGTCAGAGGCTCCCTCTGTGAACCAAACAAACATTCACATAAAGGCTGCAATCAATGTGGGTTATAAGGTAGATTCCCCCCCATTAATAAAATCCAAAACGTAAAAAGTCATTGTGTCTCCAGCTTTGCCCTTGAAAATAAATCACCAAACAAAGCAAAAATGTCTCACCTTGATTTCACTCACAATATGGTTGGGAGCAGGAGAATCCAGAGACATGCTCTTCGAAGGCGTGTCCGGGTTTTGTTCTTTTCCCCTCCGCTCTCTGTCATCCCATACTTTCTTCTCTTTGTCTTCCTCTTCCTCTGCCGTCTGCCTTTCAAGTCTCTTCTTCTCCTGATGTCTTTTCTCCTCTTCCTCCTTCTTCCTCTTTTCACTTTCCTCCCTCTCCTTCTGTTCGTTCTCCCGCCGCTCCTCTTCCAAGCGGCGCTCCTGGTTGCGTTTTTCCTGTTCCTGTTTGGCCTTCTCCATCACGGCCACCGCCTCGGAGTGGATCTGTTGTTGCTCGTCTTTGGACAGAGAACCGCCGGAGCTGAGTGGAGGTTTAGCTGAGCGGTCAGGGATGATGGGGCCGTTCTGGGTTGAATCTATCGCAGACCGGTTCTGGCCGCTCTTGGTTTGATCGGACACCGGGACAGACGGTTTCTTGGCTCTGTCATACTGAAACGTGAAGAAGAAAACATCTGATGAGCAACAGTTGAGTGAATACTTAATAAAATTTAAGTTTCCAGAATGGATGAATTACCTGGGGGAAAACTCTGGCAGTTGTAGGCGACTGGCTGACTGCAGGATCCTTCTTACTCAGGTCCAAACCAGAATTAGTAGGTACTGTAATCGGGAGGTCAACGGTATCTGGCAACCTGTCAGCAACCACGGAGGTTTTGGATGCTGGCGGCTCAGCGGGTGAGACGCCGTTCACCAGAGCAGGAGCTGCTGGTTCCTGAGGTTCAGGTGAAATCTCTCTCTCAGGTGGAGTTGGAGTCGGAGGCTTCGGTTCCTCCAAAGACGGGTAGCTAAAGTTCACTGTTCAAAACATGGCATATAACAAACATAAGCATGGCAATACTAATAACTCATTGTGCTTAAATAACGACGGCCTATGATGTATGGCAACGTTGTTGCAGTGATCAGCCGTAATTAGCTCAGTCTCTGCTAGAGACTCGTTAATACGTCACTGTAAAAGTCTCATCCAGTAGATGTTTGATCCTTTAACTTTCTATTTTGTTGCTCATCATTTTGCAAGGAGGTATTTTAACTACACAAGTTTCAATATTTATTTTTGTATCCCTGCAAACATATGTCCTGATGAGAAAAGCTTTCTTTGTTTATGCTGCTTTAAACAACAAACTGTGTTTGTCTACACTTAAAGATCTCAATCAGTTGATACTTTGATCTAGCTGCATGGTTTTATCTTCCTATCGTTCAAAACATATCTGAGCCAAGTGAATGGTTCATTATGTAGTTAATAACAAGCCAAGGAGATAGCTATGTCATTAATCCAGCTGTGTGGGACAGTCACTCTGGTTTAAGATCTGAAATCGTGTTTATGGATTCAGCAGTAAATCTCAACCATAAGCGCAGCTCCATGTACTTAAACTAAATGATTACTGATATGAAAATAAATAGAGGGACAAGCAGAAACTGCCAGGCGATGTTGTTCCAAGGCCAAACTACCATGATTCATTCTGACATTATCTATTTTTACTGCCCGTTATCTCAAATAAGGACAACTAAAAACAAAGATTTCCAAACATGACGCTCACGACCTCTTTGAACAGATGTTGATCTCCATGAACACGACCCTAGCTCATGACGAAAGCACTAATTTCCTCTGACCCAGTTTTTGTTTTCAGATGTAATGCTGGTCAGGTTTAATTTTGACAACACAACCCAGATTTGGTAAAAACAATCATTGAATGAATGTTGTCAGAATCAACATTGAAGTTTAGTTGTTTCTGTAAACGCAGGGCTGGTGATACTCACGCTGTGGTAGGCTGTTGGTGATTGTTTGCCTCGGCGGTCGGACTTTAGCGTTGGTCGTATACATTGGATAAAACAGCAGCCAGTTCTCATAGCCTCCCTCCAGCACCAGTGGCTCACTACGCATAATGGTTAGGCTGTCCCACTGTGAAAAAGTGTTTGAAAATCATTGGTATCACTATAAAAATAATCTCCTCATTCGGACATAACGCAGAGGAAATACACAATTACCTTATAAATGGCGTCTTTTACACTCATCAAAGTGGTGCCTAATTTAAGGTCAGATGCAGAACTAAACCAGTCAAGCAGAACCACGTAGTCAACAACTCCTCGCCTTCTCCAGTGATCTTTAGATGCGTCAGGCAACTTCGCCTCAATCAGAGTCACAGTGATTCTGAAAAGTTGCAACAAAACAGATTAAGATGCCACACTGAACTGAGACATACAGAAAAGATTAATCTTTTCACAAATTGATTTCACTTCATGTGTAAAATTATTTTATTGTACATTTATGAATTGGACCCGTCTTTCTTCCCCCAACATGACTCTTTTGTGGCTTGACGCTGAATAAATAAAGTGGAGCGTCGTCTCTCACCCTGGGCTGACGGCCTCTTCCGGCACACTGATGCAGGTCTGAGCCGGGACCTGCATGTGAGACTCCTCGTAGTCCCTGTGGCTGCGAGCATCCATCACCAGTACTGATATGGTCTGATCTTTCATCATGTTAAAAAGTTTCTCAGCTGTGATGCCACCTGCTGGTTGTGCAGCTAAAATGAAAAACAAGCCATATTTAATCAGGCTGTGCAAACTTTTTCAAAACCCAGAGAAGCTCAATCAGCACGAAACATCAAAGAAGTGCAAGCAGCAAAATTTCACAGCAATCACTTTGTGATTTGTCTTTTGTGTAATTTACCTTTAGTGATGACACTTTTCAGTTCATTCTGCTCTCCTTTCGCCTTACACACACACACACAAAATCAATTCTCTCATTAGTATAATAACAGGATTTTAAACATTTTTGTATTAAGGTTTCACTTTCTGATGCAAAATGCTGAGTAGTTGATTTGTTCACCTTTTTGCTGTCCTTCTTGTTTATTGTTGAGGCTTTTGGAGAATTTCGACCATCTTTCTCCGTTACTTCCTCCCTTTTCTTCTTCTCCTCTAATCGCTCCTTCTCCTCAAGCTTTCTCCGCACCTCAACTTCCTCATACCTGAGTGAAATATAAAATTAATTTGAATTAATAAAATATAACTCCTTACGTGCAATCTTAAAGCATGACCAGACTACATGTGATCTAAGATGAGCACAACCTCTAACCTGAGTTTAAGGCTTTCAGACAGCTTCTCGGCTTCTTCAATGGCTTTCTTGAAGCTATTTGCTCCAAGCATAGTCATGTAATAATCCTAAACAATTCAAAACAGGAAAAAAAAAAGTTTTAATCGAGATAACGTTATTAAATTAGTCACTTTAAATCAAAGTTGTCATACCGGTTGCTGCTTGAATTCTGGCCTTTTCTTTATGATGTCATAAACCGTCAAGTACTTCATGTACAGCACATAAGCTTTCTCCTCATCCCTGTCAAGACGACACTCCTCTGCCGCCTTGAACAGTTTGCAGGCACTCTGAACATAGCTGCAGTGGAGAAAAGAAGAAGGAGAACCTTTATTTCATCTTTTTAAACTCCCTCCTTACAGGTAAAGCATATTAAAATAAAACATCAAAAAGTTCATTTATTTCATTAATTCAATTTAAGAGGTGAAACTGATTTAACTTAGAAATATTTTACAAATTAAATAAAGAGATACAAAATAGTAAAACAGAATATAGATAGATAGATTTTTTTACAAGGTGATATCCAATATTCTGATTTCAGGTAATTAAGAAAATGATTTTTTCATACAGAAATGTTATTTTGTGTTATGGCCAACACAATCATGAGAAGACTACAGACTGGACAGTCTGACATCAAAAGACAGATTAGTCACAAAACATCAATGCCAAAGCAGCTGACTTCAAAAAATGAACTATCCAACAATATAAACAAAGGTGAGCGGTAAGAAAAAACTATGGCAGAAAAAGCTGCACAAGCAGAAGAAGAAACAACATCTAATAATGTGTACCAAAGTTCACTCAGGTTTTGAGCTGGTACAGCAGTCAGAGCCTCAAGAGTTATCAAACACACAAAACACAAAACATGAGCTATGACTGTTGCGTTCTTCTTGCCACTCCTGAAACAGGAAATGTGAGGACTGAAGCGCCTTAGTTTGAACATATGCAGAAAGAAGAATGAACTGTTGCTTAGTGGTTCTAATCTTTTTAATGAAAGTAAAATTTTGCCTTTCATTTTGAAATCAAGTTCTCAGAATCTGAAAGAAGAGTGGAAAGGCACACAATCTAAGCTAAGTGTGAAGCTAGCCAGTGATGCTCTGGGAGCCGTGTCATCTGCTGCTGTTGGTCCACCAGCAGGTTCTATCGGCTCCAAATTCAGCCCGGACATTTCAGAGCACTTCCTGCTTCCCTCTGCTCGCAAACTTTATGGAGATGCTGATTTCATTCTCCTTGGCACCTGCCCACATTGCTACAAGAACCATTTCTGTTTAATGATAATGGCATTACTTTGCCTGGTTGACCGGCAAATTGCCCAACCTAAAGCCCGTAGAGAATCTATTGGGTAGAGTTAAAAGCAGGAGACATCTGACAAAAAATGGTAAGCAAGCTGATGAGGGCCACCAAACCAATCTGAGGTTCCTCAACACCTCATCAGTCACAGCCAGATTGCCTTCAGTCTATGCTGCATTTATGTGCCAATCTATACTCAAGGAGAATTTAGTCATCATCATCATATCTTTATTCACAAAAAAGGTACATGGGTTTTACTAAATAAATAAATACTTCAAATATGTCAATCTGTGTGTAATGTATCTATATATTTTACTTTTTCAATTAAACTTCTCAATTACATTCACTTTTATAAATGATTGAGAGTAAATATGAATAAATACAAAAAACTGACACCTTTTGCACGTTAGTATTTCTTTTTTCACACTGGGTTAATGAATGTAAACATCATTACCTTCTGGTGCTCGTTTTGTCTGGCTTAATTTCAGCTTTTTTGTTGAGGTCGCCTAGAGATGTGGATAAATACAACTCCTTGGCCCCTGTGGAGACTGCAGGCATCTTGGTAGGTGATGAGTTCAGAGCTCACAAGCCGATGACCAGTCAGTGTCTCACACAACCTCTGGACATCTCTAAACGCATCAGAAGCTAAATTAAAGGGACACAAAAACCAGTATTCGTGTGAAGATTTTAAAAAAATGTGCTCACATAAAAAAAATGTCATTACGATAAAACACAATTCGGGCGAAATATATTCAACTTGGTTTCCATGTAGCGTCATTTCTAACAACCGTAAACGTTACTTTCACTATCATCGTGTTAGCTAGCTTTGGTTAGCTGTAGACAACAACATTAAGTTGTTTTCGCTAACGTTAGCTAAGACGACTTCTTCTAATAATATAGCCAAACCTAAGCTGACGGAGTACTAAAGAGGGCTTGCGCTGTAAATTGTATGCACCAACTGCTTTATTCATAAATGAACCGTTTAGGAAATAAAATGCGAACTTGTTGTTGTCTTCCTAGTTAGCTGCCTAGCTGCGTTAGCATGTTGCGTTGTGGAATAGCGCACTACACAACTATTACTGCTCTGACATTCACAGCTACAACTGAATTCAACGCGACGCCTACAGGTTTCCCCCGGTTTTTTACAATAAAATACGTAGCAAGAGCTGTTTACTAAAATTTACTCCAACACAAATTACCTTTTCTCCGACCTGCTGATTACATTTAAGCTACTTTTTTGACAGCTGATTTCTGACTTCTTGTTCTGCTTCTTCCTCCTTTTTCTTCTTCTTCTTAGCATTAGGCTGTTATTGCTTATAATCAGCTTGGCAGCTCAATGCCGCCACCAACTGGACTGGAGCGTAAAAACAAAAGAAAAGGAAAAAAAGACGTCCAGTTTTCTGAACTATCGCCTTGTAATAATAATAATAATACTAATAAAAACGTATATCTTTCATCGAAACAAAAAATGCATATTAACTAAGGTACTGTGTGGTAGAAAAGGCTTACCCTGCAGAACAGACAAGTCTCACAGACACTTGCACTTTGTCCTTTAAAACCTACAATTTAAACTCAATAAAGCAAGAATAACCAAATTATTGAAAGAAAAAGGCAATATGATGTAATGTCAATGATGCAGCTGGAGTAGTTATTAACTGTTAATTTGTATTTCAATTTATTTTAATTAATTTTTTCACACTTTGTAGTGAAACTCCTTCACTTTGTAGTTTGAAAGAACTGTTTAGACAGTTTTTCCAGTCATTATTTTATAACCATATTCCAGCTGCATATCTCAACGTAGCCATTTACAAAAGGAAAAACATACCAAAATATTATAATCCAACTTTTATTTTAGCCCTTGAACAGTAGGAGTAAAACTTAAAATAAACTTTTTAGCTAACAGTATTTGGTGTTTTTTTCCTGCCCCCATATTTATGAGCTATAAGGTAAACCCTATTAATTAAATAATGTACAATTTTTAATTTCATTCAGAAATTCATTGAAAATGAGATGCTATTTAAATGTCTAATCTGTTTGAAAAGAAATCCTGACAGAACATACAAATGAAATACTTTCCTAATCAACATTATTCCATTTAGAAACTTATTGGAATTTATGTAGCTTTAACAAAATGACCCCTTAAGAATTTCTCCTAAAATAATATTTCCCTAGTCTGTTCACCTTTCAATTTAAGTTTTGCTAACATTAATATTTTCAAGTGGATATTTTTCTTGAAGTACATTTGTAGGATCATTTGGCTTACAATGTGACTTAAGCACCTGCAGTGTTGTGTAAATGTATTTAGTTTAGATTTAAATACTACATTGCATTCGAGTAATGAACAGTTCCCGTTTTCTTTTATATTTTTGTCTTAATTACCACTAAAGTTGACTCAAAAATGTAAATAATGACATTTTATTTCTTCTGAATCATGGACATTTTCTTTGTAATAAAAGCAGATGGCAATTAGGTTTTATCAGCTTATTTGAATAAAACAACCAAAGTAGGACCAAGCGTAAAGCACTTTGTCTTTGATGTCACCAAGTAGCAGTCCGTCCTCGATTGTGCAGTTATAATTCAGCCTGCTTTCATCAGGCTCTCAGAGGTGAAGCAACAAAAGGGTAAAGGCACAATAGTCGCAGTGTTTTCGATTTCACGTAACAGTTGTTTGAATATTGATGAGCAAGCAGCGACTAGGCAGCGCTATAAAAAAAACATTTCTGTTACAGAGATACTTTTTTTTATTTCTGTAATGAAGTTTGAGACAAACTCAAACTTCATCCAAGTTCATGTGTGTTAAATTGACAATTAATTTATAGACCCAAAAGAGCTATAAGAAATTTAAATATAGGGCAAATGAAAAGTTGGGTCAAGTTAAAAATACATGGTCCTTTCAATGAGATAAGATAACGAAGAAATATAGCATTACTCTAATATGTAAAAAAAAAAAAAATCCTAATGCTTTCAGATGATAGAGAGAAAAAGCTTTCTATAAAAAAGGTTCCTGATAACATTGTGTGTTTATTAGACCAGTAGTTTCTATCCTGATGAATGAAGATGTAGGATTTAATGCCTCAAATATTTTCCTGAGTGTTTTTTTTTCCAAAGTACTGTTTGCTTGAAACTGAATGAGCTCCCTGAATAAACACTAGTCAGATCATGTAAGTGGTATCACATGTCGAGCACAAAGCCCTGGAAACGGCCCGGTGTGTGAACAGTCCAGGTGATGCTGCAGCTTTTGTCATGCCGTTTAAAAGCCATTGATAAGTTGCGACATGTGATGGTTTTGGTCTGGTCATCTTTGTACAATTCATTGTTTGTTCTTTGTTCATTTATTTTGCATAATGTCGCCTGCGTCTCACTTTTGTCTGGTTTGTACATTCATCGGCTCTTATAGATGCTGAAACAATGCTTTGGAACAGCATTTAGGCAAGATGTGAAAACGTCAGCACTACTGTACCGTAGTCATTTTCTTTTCTTCTGTTTTGGTGCAAAATGAACCCAGTTACTGAAGCAGCAGAGCACACCCAGACCGTCACACTTCCACAGCTGTCGGAATCGCATTTTCTAAAATGTTTTGTCAGTTTTGTGTCAGACAACTATGCAGAGAATAATTTCAAAAACGTTTTGGGAATCATGAAAATGTTTTTGCAAAGTAGGGGAGTGCATTTATGGGCTTTATGGTTTTAAACTTGGAAATCTAACACGTCCATACTCTTGTTGTGTTGTGAACTCTGACCCAACTGGGTCAAAGGAGGCCTCAAATGAGCTTCAGATCTTGTTCGGGATCCTTTGTGATTTTCTGAATGAGTTGTTGATGGTCCTAGAATGTCTGCCCTTCTTCTGTGTTCTTTCCATTTATGAATAATGCTTCTCACTGTGATTCAATGGAGTCTCAGCATTAGCTGGGTTCAGGGGCGTAACAATGAATGACCAGGGAATGTAGAGACAAAAACCAGGAGGGTACGGTAAAATGGTTTGAGGAAAAACGAAGGTAACCTGGGAGTTGGAGGAAGAACATAATAGGAAAGCAGGGTAGGATGAAACACTGTGAATTAAGCAGCTTAAAACTTATGGTTTTTAATAAAGATGAACCACTTCTGCATGTAGTAATATCTGGGAATAATGTGATGGTTTTTTGAGATCTTGTTGCCTACTCGTCGTCTACTGAATAAAATTAGACCTGGTAATGCCTGATGCAATTAAACCTAACTTTTCAAAACATGTACGCAACAATAGTTAATATAAGTTAACAAGGGGTTACATCTCCTCCACAGGGCCAGGTTAATTTGGATAGTTTTATCCTTTTTTTTAAGGATCGTTTTTCTTTATAAGATAATGATCTTTGTTTGGGGATAAGTTTTGTTTCGTGGGGGAAAAATACATGAAAATGGAGAAAATCTTTGTGAGGACAAAGATTTGTCCTCTGTTTTACTTGGAAAAAGTAAAACATTTTCCAAGTAAAACACTTGGAAAACGTTTTACTTTTTCCAAGTAAAAAGTAAAACATTTTTTACTTGGAAAAATATTTTCCAAGTTAAAAAATAAATGTATATATATGTATATATTTCATTACATAAATACTGTTATTTTTATGTACCAAATATTTTGTCTGAGCTTACATTTTCAAAGTAGCACACACAAATGCTTCAATACTCATAGACCTAAGGCACAAGTAAAGGTAGAAATCTAGGATGACTAGAATAACACATGAAAAGCATCTGTTTGATGGTTCAGTTGCGTCATTTACTCAGGGCGTGTTCCTCACAACGACGTCTATATAGTCCTGTGATCCCTGATGCCGAGTACACAACACATCTCTGCAGCCAGTTGTAGCTCTGCTCAGTTAAAGAGAGGACTCGTCTCCAAAAATGCAGGTTGAGGAATACAATCGCAGAGGTAACCTCAGGCTCTCTTTTACTGCATTTACTCCATTTCATGATAAATAAGCATGCAAAGTCAGCTGGAAATTTGTAAAAAAAAAATGAAATAATAAAAAAATACAACTGGGGACATCAGTGTGATTTCAGTGTATGTTACTGTGCAGGTAAGGAGCTGGTGGACTACATCACAAAGTACCTGAGCTCTATCAGGGAGAGGAGAGTCATCCCAGACGTGAAGCCCGGCTACATGAGGGAGCTGCTTCCTGAAGCTGCGCCCACCGAACCGGAGGACTGGGAGGACATCTTCAACGACGTTGAGAAAGTCATCATGCCTGGGGTGAAATTTCTGTCACTGCCCGTCATGCTAAGAAACGTTTAAAAAAAAAAAAAAAAAAGATTATGCACTTAATTCAGCAGTTTGAGTGTTTTCTTCTGTTTTTGTCCAGATGGTTCACTGGCAGAGCCCTCACATGCATGCCTATTACCCCAGTCTGACCTCATGGCCCTCCATGTTGGGGGACATGTTAGCCGACGCCATCAATTGTGTGGGATTCAGTTGGGTAAGAGCGCAGCACGACACACAACCCTCAAAAGTGGAGGCTGTGTATCTTACGTAATTCTGATTCTGACTTTCTGTCAACACAGGCCTCCAGCCCAGCCTGCACAGAGCTGGAAATGAATGTGATGGACTGGTTGTGCAAAGCGCTGGGTCTTCCCTTTTTCTTCCTGCATCATCATCCTGACAGCATGGGTGGAGGTCTGCTGCAGGTTTGCGACTGCATTTTCCATTTTGAATCCTCTGCTTTTGCCTGAACCTCACGATCCCCCCCCCCCCCCCCTTTCCCCCTTCGATCTAACAACTCTTAGAGCACAGTCAGTGAGGGGACACTAGTTGCTCTTCTGGCGGCTCGGAAGGACAAAATCCTGCAGCTGAAGACCGAGCTGGACCAGGAAGTGGACGACTCTGTTCTCAACTCAACACTGGTGGCCTACGCTTCAGACCAGGTCCACGTTGCCTCCTCTCTGTCAGCGACTGCCCCTTCATTGATCCGTTGAAACAAACCAGGACTTGTTTTGTGGCTGCTCTTGCAGGCCCATTCGTCAGTCGAGAAGGCAGGTCTGATCGCTCTGGTGAAGATCAGGTTTCTTCCCGCAGACGAGAAGCTGTCTCTGAGAGGAGAAACTCTGAAGCAAGCCATTCAAGAGGACAGGAGACGGGGCCTCGTTCCTTTCATGGTATAGTTTAAACGTTTTGTTGATGCTTTGGTGAGTTTTGGAGAGGAAAAGTCACTGGAGTTTTATGTTTTTTAACATATTTAGAGCGTTTTGAGTTCTTTAAGTAGAAAGTCACAGTGTACACTTTGTAATTATTTAAAATAATTTAAAGCATATTGATTATTCTGCATTGAGCACAATCAAGTGCAGTCAGGAAAAGTCATAAAATGTTAATTTTGGCAGTGTTTTAACCAGGGAATTCATTGTTTCTCATATCTCCTTTTGAATGTCTATGGTTTCTTTAAAATGTGAAACCAACACCCAGTAAACAAATAACATGATTTATTTAGCAACTATAAATTGCATTTTAGTGCTGTATTAATAACTACATGTGTGTTTGAGTAGCCATATCCAAAGCAAGATCTGCTTTGGATCATTTGCCCAAAACACTAAGAAAAAAACAAAGAAGGAGGATATTTTTTAAGAAATAGAACATTTCACCTCTTAGAATATAAAAGATCAAAACCTAGAAAAGCACTGGAAGCATCCGTCACTAAGAAAAGCAAATTTAAAAAAACAATACAAGAGTCACAAATAGACAGGAATATATTGTTAATAATTAGGTAAATTAATTGCAGTAACATTTCCTGACACATCTCTCTGTGCTCTGGTTTCTCTCCTGTTCAGCTGTGTTCAACTCTAGGAACGACAGGAGTGTGTGCATTCGACAAGCTCTCCGAACTGGGACCAATCTGTGAGTCTCCAAGCTTCACTTCAAAATATATCATCGATGAGACAAAAGTTGTGTTTTTGCATCACCCGCAGTGATGGAAATAATTTTTTTTTTTTTAACACAGGTGAAGAAGAGGGACTCTGGCTTCATGTTGATGCTGCCTATGCCGGCTCAGCCTACTTCTGTCCGGAGCTACGCTGGTCCCTGGAGGGCATTGAGTTCGCAGAGTCTTTTGTTTTCAACCCTTCTAAGTGGATGATGGTTCACTTTGACTGCACAGCTTTCTGGTGAGTCAGAACATTATCTCACCCTCAGAATCAAATTAACATTTTACATTTCAAAGAGGGGAGGAGGAGGGGATCAATCAGATGTTTTGAGTGACGATGATGGAATCAATTGCTTTTCTTTAGGGTAAAGAACAAACATAAACTCCAGCAGACCTTCAGTGTGGATCCCGTCTACCTCAGACATGAAAACTCGCGGGCAGCCACAGACTTTATGGTACCAGAATCATCGCATTTTTCACAAATGCGATTTGTGAAAAATTCGTCCAGTAACACTTCTTTTCCTCCTGACCTCCAGCACTGGCAAATTCCCCTCAGCCGGCGTTTCCGATCTCTGAAGCTTTGGTTCGTCATGCGCTCCTTTGGGCTGAAAAACCTCCAGGCTCATGTCAGACATGCAAGTGACTTTACGCTCTTCAATTGTGAACAATCATGGAACAGATATCTTATATTGAACAAAATAAATGTGAAACTATCCACTTAGTGGAGGTTCAGGAACATATATTTTTCTGTTTCAGGGCATTGAGATGGCGAAACTCTTGGAGTCTCACATAAGGAGTGACCCAAATTTTGAGGTTCCCGCTGAGAGACACCTTGGCTTGGTGGTTTTCTGTCTGAAAGTATGCAAACATGACACTAAACAAGAAAGATGTGCTAAAAGAAAATGTATCTTTTGTATGAGGCAACATGCCCGTTGGTTAATTACTGGCGAGATGCATGAACGTCCCAATCACACCTTGGTCAAAGGGTCAAGCAATACTGCTTAGCAAGAAAGGTTTGAAATAGATTTAGCTCTTCAACTATTTTTATTGCACATGCTGGTATTCTTTATTTTTATCCCAGGGAGGAAACGCTTTGACCCAGGAGCTGCTGAGGAGACTGACCCGTTCTGGCACCATGTACCTCATCCCAGCAGAAATCCACACAAAACGCATCATTCGGTTCACAGTGACTTCACAGTTCACCACGGCAGATGATATCCTCAAGGACTGGGCCTTTATTTCTAAAACTGCTACCACTCTGCTCGCTGAGAAGCATGGCTTCAACAAAGCCGACCAGCTGAGATACGGCGAGCCAAAGGCGGCAGGGAAAGAAGAGAATCCAGATCCCCACCTGGACGCCATGGCTGACGAAAAGGAAGATGTTGTCACCCAGCTAGAGAAAGCTCAGATAGATCTGTGGATCGACAAAGCTTGGAATCGACCCAGAAGGCCGATGCGCTCCCTCAGCTGCAGCAGCGAGCCCCTGCCCTACTGGGCGCTGTTTAGCTTTGACTGTGAAACGACACCTGGTCTGAAGGATGGAGCACATGGCCTCCCTGTGCCGTCAGCCACAGAATCCGGCCCTGTGTCGACACTCGCCGAGATGCCTTCAAGTCTTCCGAGGAAGCAGGTCCTGAAAAAGCTTACAAAGTTCTACAGTGTTCCCAGTTTCTGCAACCAGTGGGCCCAGTGCAGCAGACACCCGGTAAACTGCCCTCTGAAGGTCGCGCACGCCAGTCAAAAACCCCTCTCCTCCAGCTGCAGGAGGGTGAACTGCATGCTCTCTTCTCCTGCTGCAAACATGCCTTCTACCTCGCCACTGGAAAGTGCCAATGGTGCTGAACCTCAATAACTCTCAAATCAATGAGCAGCAATTCAGTCAGCTCACAACCTTCAACAATGTCAACAAAAATACATTTTTGTACACTTTGTGTCTTCTTTGTTTTTATTTCCAATAAAAGTACACCCCGCTCACCGTTTCTGAGTTTCACTTTGGTCCATCCTCTTCAGATCCCAAGCAGCCAACACACATGAAGTTGAACATTTTATAATGTTATTTATTTTTAAAAAGATGTATTTTTGATTGAGGTGTTACAACAAGTGGAGCATACGGCTTCAGAGTGAGCTAATTCTGAAAACAAACAAAATGAAAGTAGCTGAATATTAACCAACTTACCTAATTGAAAGTAAATAAACCAAATGACAAAAACTTACCTCCCTAATTAAGAAAAACATGAGAAAAGTAAGAAAACATAAACGGCAGCTCACTCCTACAACTCCAAGAACTTTACAAGGGGTTCACAGACAAACAGTGTGACCGGTTGAGATGAGCTGAGGATGGATGGCAGGAAGTTCGCGTCTCCAGCGTTTACATCCGTCATCTCTGGGAGGCCACCAATTGGACGTCTCCGGTGTCTTCTGGGAGCCAATCAGGGACGGGCACCTGCACACTCACGTTTGTATGATTAATTTTACGACGCCAGTCGTGACACTACCAATAACTAAATATACAGAAGGTTATATTTATCATTTAGGGAGGAACTGCTATGTTTTTTTTTTCTTGCTTTATTTTGCCATATATGAATAAACTCCTGGCTCAGGGGTTCAGTGTCTCCCACATGTCCTCTCAAAACTCAGTTGCTGAAAATGGATGCTCATGCTTAGCCTGGTTCTGCTGGAAGTTTATTTGAATCCTTTGTTTTGCAAATTGCCTTCAGATATCCGTTGTAAATTGGGGAAATAAATAATACAAAATTATAAATTAAATATGAACTGGATTTATTTTAAAAATGTTTTATTTACATTTGAATTATATATAAAAAGAACAACTATAATCTATGAAATATTCCTGTATGAAATATTTTCGGGGCTGCACAGTGGCGCAGTTGGTAGCACTGTTGCCTTGCAGCAAGAAGGTCCTGGGTTCGATTCCCGGCCAGGGTCTTTCTGCATGGAGTTTGCATGTTCTCCCTGTGCATGCGTGGGTTCTCTCCGGGTACTCCGGCTTCCTCCCACAGTCCAAAATCATGACTGTCAGGTCGATTGGTTTCTCTAAATTCTCCCTAGGTGTGAGTGTGTGTGTGCATGGTTGTTTGTCCTGTATGTCTCTGTGTTGCCCTGCGACAGACTGGCGACCTGTCCAGGGTGTACCCCGCCTCTCGCCCGGAACGTAGCTGGAGATGGGCACCGGCAACCCTCCCGACCCCATTAGGGACAAGGGTGAACAGAAGATGGATGGATGGATGGATGAAATATTTTCCCTTTCACCCTTTGTAAACACGCTCAAGGAATTGGTCATTTTCATTACTCTGCAGCCTATATTACCTAAAACGTATAAAATCAGTTACATGAGTCGACTCGTTCAGAGCTTAAGTGTTCCCTCTGTGATGGCGGTGAGAATCTCCTGAGTCATGGGTACGTAGCCTTTACCGTCTTCCAGGAAAAACAAAGGGTCTTGGATGACGGCAGGGTCAAAACCCTCCTCAGCCAGTTTCGCCTTCAGCTGCTTGAATGTCCCAGTCACCGCTACAGCATCCTGTCCCAGGAACAATTGTTGTCACTATGAGAATTTTTAAGTTGATTTGACAAACGTTTTGCGTCTTTCTCTCTCCATTGGGTTACCTGGATCCGTAAGAAACGTGGCCTGGCGTAGCTGGGCAGGTAGTTTTTGACGTGCTGATATATAGCGGTGCCATCAAAGTCTGTGTTTTCTTTCAGCTTCAGCGCCGCCATTCCAATCCTTCCTTCGTGCCCTAATCAGTCCCAGTCAATGTAAAAAAAACAACTTTATTAAGCCATAAATCTTTAACTTGAGAACAACTTTTCCAACAATGGTAGAAAAGGTTATCCCCAGAAGTCATATTCAATATTTTCATTACTTTCTATTTGATGTGCTACAATGATAAAACAAATATACATATTCTTGCCCAGTTAAAAACAGAAATCTATATTTCTATTTACAAAGTTGTGAAACGGGTAGTAATGACGTAAAAGTTACCTGGCACCTTCACGCCGTAAACATTAGCTTCCTCAATAAAATCCACTGTTAGTAAATGATCAGCCACCTCTGTGGTTGCCACGTTTTCTCCTTTCCACCTGCACAAGACGACAACACAGCCTGAGCACATGGAAAAGTTAGCTGCAAGTTGGAAGAATAATAATTTAAAAAATCCAATATTGTGAAAACTATTACACCTGGAGAGTAATCAATAAAGCAAAAAGTCAAATATTTAAATTTCTCAACAGCTAATGTCTCCCATAGAGTGGTTAGATTACCGAAACAAAATTCCAATTTCAACAATTATATATTCTGCCTCAGACAACTCAGGCCTCAGAAAATAGTAGTATTTTAAGTGAAAACTAGCTTATAAACATTTATACCAGCTGACACCACTTTTACATTAGACCTTTTTGTGCCTTAATCATGTTCAGATCTGGAAAAATAATGACGAAAGATGATCTCATGTGTCCATTATGCCTGTCTACTATAAGTATAACCAACAGGCCAGGCTCGGATGCAGAATATTTAAACCCTGCCTACAAACTGCAGACAAGAATTCCTGATTCACAAACACAACAAAAAAAAAAACTAACACAAGATATCAGTCAGAAATCTCTGTATCAAGATCATTAGAATTATACATCTATGTGTTCTCATTGAAATTGTGATACCATCAGTGTTACAAGAGCATTAAATATGATTTCACCAAAAAGAGCAGCTGTTTTGGTGGTAAACACTATCAATTAACCAACTTTGATTCTGTCTTCATAGACTCATTGTCTTCTCTTAGTGTCCATCTGTATAGATTTTTCCATTTTGTCCCTGCCACGGACCTGAAAGTGTCTCCAATGCGGTCCTGAAAGTAGACAAATCCCTCCTCGTCTATCCTTAAAAGGTCGCCGCTGTTAAAGTAGAGGTCTCCCTGCTCAAAGACGTCTCGCAGCTTCTTCTTCTCCGTCTGCTGTTTGTTCTTGGCATAGCCATAGAAAGGGGTTTTCTGTCCTATCTTCCCCACCAGCAGACCAGTTTCGCCTTTGCATTAGAGAAAAGAAAACGCGGTAAGTTTTGAAAAAAGACAAGGCAGGATGTTAGATTTGGATCTGAACGAACTCACCTTTAGGGACTTCAATGCAAAATCCTCTGGAGTTTCTGACTGGCTCCTCTTTTTCTGTGTCATACCTTATAAGGGCGTATGGCGATGACATCTGAAAAGAAGTTGGGAGATTATTATGATAAATGAAAAATAATAAATCATTTGACAGCAATTTGAATGTATATGACAATGTGTCCTGTAAAGATAAAAAATTGACAAGCACAAACAATATACATGTACACATTTGATGCTAATTTCTCACCTTGTAGAGAAAATGCTCTCTGCCGATGGCTCCAACTTTTCCAACGTAGTTGACAAATCCAACATTGGATTCTGTCGCTCCATAGCATTCGCAGATGCGAACGTTCCCAAACCGCTGCAGGAAGTCAACCCAGGTGTCCGACCTTATCCCGTTCCCCAGAGCCAGTCTCACTTTATGATCCTTGTCATTGTCTTTCTGAGGGGAGGGTGAAGGAGAGATCAGACACAAATAAAACATCTTTACGAGCAATGTTGCACACTGATGCAAGAGCAGAGTTAGGTGTTGTCATTTTAGTGGCTTATAAAATGTATCGCCATGTTGTTGGACAAATTAAAATGAGAAATCGGTCAGCGCGTGAACGAGAATGCAGTATTGTAAACATAGCATCTGGAATTTTAAAAGCTTTTTTAAAGTGACTATAGTAATTCAATTCAGGTTATTTAGATAAACTGGCCTGAATAGAAATTAAATACATTTTTTGAATAGAGACAAAAATGTGGTTTGGTTTGGAAGTCACAAATGAAAAGTTGAGCATTTGTTACTTAGCTATTTAGTGCTGCTGAGTTTACAAAGCTTATTTGTGATTTTTTTTCCTGGAATTTTAATAAGATGTTTGTGTTTCTTCAATCTTTATGCATACAGGAAAAGCAATATGCATAAATTTCAGGTCTCTTACGATGATGGCCTGAGGATGCAGCGATGGAGTAGAGCCAGTCAGACGTTTGTAAATGTCAGTGTACCAACTTGTGCTGCTGTGCTTTGAAACATTACGTACAGATGTATGTGTAGGTTAACAGACTGTGTACAGCATCATTCACACGTTGACCAATCCTGTTCAAAACTCAGTGAGGTTTTTCTCTGGTTTGTAGTCACTGGTGCCTTAGTTAATATGGCAGTGGATGATTATTTTATTTTTATTGTTCTTGTTGTCGTTCTGTCTGTTTCTTGTTTTTTTACGGACCATAATTGTGTCTGAATAAATGTGACTGATTGATTGATTGGCTGTAAGATATATGAAATAAAAGGAAAGCAAATCTTTATTTCGAGCGTGTAAAATGGCAGGGAAAAACATTAAGAAAAGAAAACATTATAATAATTAAACATAAAAAACAAAACTTTCACATATCAACAACTAATGGCTCAAAGGCTACGAAATTATCAGCAAGGATTCTACATCCCCATTGAATCCATCCTGGTTAGCTGCATTGCTATACTGTAAGGCAAAGAAAAACCCTGTGTTGTACAGAGAATAGAGAGTGAAATCAACAGGAAAGCAGCCGACCTCATAAACAGCACAACCCGCCCCTATCTGGCCTCCTGGTCTCTGTCACAATGTGCCCACAGGCTGGCTCCACCAGGCTGAGGACAAGCTTCTCACACCAGGCTGTTACAGTCATAAACTCTCCCTGCTTTTCACATCCCTCCCAATATATCAGTGTCAACAAGCCCCTTCCACTGGGTCCTCAGCCACACGGCACTCTTAACACAGAGCTCCTGTATGTGTAGGCCAGCTCCTTTTGTATTTCTACAGGTTTTTAAATGTAATTTATATGTTTTCAGGTTATCAAACAAATCTTAATTTCACACAAACACGAGTAAATAGCTAAAGTTAGCTAACTTGCTAGAGAGCTAGAGGTTTGGAAATTGTGATCTCATTTATTAAGGAAAAATGAAACGTCCAAACCATCCGATGAAAAAGAAACTAATAAATCTAATAGTATCAAATCTAACAACTGCTTGTGACTCAGCTTTGTTCCTAGTCTGTTCTTGCCTTCCAAACTGTGTTGCTTTTTGAATGTTTTTAGCCTCCTTCATGTCAGACAGGTTCAGTTTTTTAAATTTTGTTTAATGTAATGAGTCTTGCAATGGGCTGCGCAATGGCGCAGTTCGTAGCACTGTTGCCTTGCAGCAAGAAGGTCCTGGGTTCGACTCCCGGCCCGGGGTATTTATGCATGGAGTTTGCATGCTCTCCCTGTGCATGCATGGGTTCTCTCTGGGCACTCTGACTTCCTCCCACAGTCCAAAAACATTGACTGTCAGGTCAATTGGTCTCCCTAGGTGTGTGAGTGTGTGTGTGTGGTTGTTTGTCCTGTCTGTCTCTGTGTTGCAGACTGGCGACCTGTCCAAGGTGTACCCCACCCCCCGCCCAGAACGTTAGCTGAAGATAGGCACCAGCAGCCCTCCTGACCCCACTAGGGACAAGGGTGTTAGAAAATGGATGGAGTCTGGAATCAGACTGTTCAGCTAAAATAACTGAGATCAGCTTCCTAAAAAGGGGTTTAATCACATTGTCATGATATTCTAAGAGAATCTTTTTAGGTTATCTAGCATTCAAATTCACATGATTGACTGAAGCATTTAAATTGCCAATTTTTTGCCATTTCTCAGGTAGACGAAATCTGAAAAATGGCAAATATCTTTAACGTAATGTTATTCTGTTAATAACATAACCTTGTCTGGTTATGCTGGAGGTTTCTTCCTGTTAAAAGAGAGTCATTCTTCTCCACTGTTGGGGAGATGATTAAATTATCCAAGTTCTTGGATATTTAAGCAATGATGAAACTTTTTAAAGAAGGTTGGGTCTGCTGCTTGATCAAAATGTGCTCTGAATTCAGCAGAATTAATAAAGATCTTTTGGGATCATGTGATATCAAACTAATGTTTACCTTCGGTGTGTTGCACAGGTAACGTATGATCTCTCCTATGTACTGAATGGCGGTCACATTGTGCTTTCTGCAGTCATTCCAGAAGTTGGAAACGGAGAATTTCCGTCTCAAAACCACAGTGATGCCTGCAAAAGGAAGATGCACAGATATCAGCAGAAAAGGAGACACGCGGCTAGCTGAGGGCTCAGTAGTGTTTACAAGTTTGTAAACTGAGCTTTGAGTCCTTCAAACACAAACATTGGAAACCAGAACCAGATTGCTCGTTACTTGAGGTCACGTATATTGGTTTAACCGTTCATAAGCTTGATATCATCATGGACGCAGAGCAGCGGACAGTCAGTGACTAAATAGCTACAGGACATTGTCACATTTTTAAGCTTTTGATTTAAGATAATTAACTTTCTTTTAGCTTCTTCTCCACATTTTACGCTCTAGCCCACAGGTGTCAAACTCCAGTCCTCGAGGGCCACTGCCCTGCAACTTTTAGATGTGCCTCTGCTGCACCACACCTGTTAGGTCATTAGCAAGGCTGGGAGAAATGATCTACACAAGGAGGAGGCAATTAAGCCATTTCATTCCAGTGTTTTGTACCTGTGGCACATCTAAAAACTGCAGGACAGCGGCCCTTGAGGACTGGAGTTTGACACCCCTGCTCTAGCCACTCATGGTTCACTCATCGACTCTTTCATTGTCATAGACGACATGTCTGATTTAAGTCTCTCATGAATTACCTCGCTCTATGGCTCCGCAGAGTCCCATCAGAAAACCAGAGGTGTGATAGAGAGGCAGGTACAAATAGAGAACATCGCTGGAGTGCACACCAACCATAGCCTGGAGAAAAGATGACATCCATACCCTCTCGTGGTTAACTACAGCTGCCTTGGGAAGTCCTAAAAGATAACATTGCCATTAAAAGCCTTTTATGTGTAGTTCAAGGCCACATGTAGCAAGAAACGCTACAGAACAAACAGGTCAAGGTCAGACGAGGACGGCTGATTACCCGTGGTCCCCGACGTGTAGATGTAGAGCGCCGGAGTTTTGAGGTTGATGTTTGCCCTCAGCTGCGGCGACAGAGGCTCGTCACAGGTCTTCTCGAGCTTATCGGAGAGGCTTTCGATGCCTTCTACGTCACTGTGGTCGCTGAGGATAAACACGCGGATGCCCTGCTCTCTCAGAGCCGGCAAAACCTCTTCTACGGCTCCTCGCAAGTCTCAGAGAAAGAGAACAAAAGTGGCATTGGAGCTCTGTGCAAATATGAACGGTAGTTCTCAAGAAAGTTACGGATAAATCCAAATGTAGTTTAATCTAAAATTATTTGATTTATTGTCTGTGGCACAAAGGGGCGGGGGAGAGCAAACAGGAAACTGCACAACAGACGTGACATTTATGCCAGTATAAACTATTAACAGCACTTTTCAGAGTGAAAAAAAAAAATCGTGTTTATTGCCATTGTATATTTGGTTGAACAATGCCGTTAAACTGTGCATTCTGTTTTTTTTCTGACAATGGTTTGTATGGCAAGTCAGAAGTCAAAATTTCAAGTGGAGACTTGAAAAATCCAACATGGCCACCTTGAATATAATTTGATGCCCAAATAAAGACAAAAAAAATATTTTTTATCTTGTTTTCTAAACATTTGTGTCTCAAATCACACATATTCTACGAGCTCCTTTAGTGAACATTATGTTAGTGATTGAAAGGTCAAAATTCAGAGAAATACATTGTTATTAGCTTATGTCGCTAATAACAGTATATTGTGCTGGTTAATAAACATATTGATTACCAAAGCCCACCGTTTTTCCAGCTGCAAACTGGAGCAAAATTAGGTTGGGCTTAATATCACCCAACCAAGATCAAACTTAACAGGAACACAACACTATAGAAGCACGTACCACAGGCGGAACTCGGCCCACAGTTTGAGAACCATAGTCTAACTAATTTCAATAGTTAGTTCATGTTCTGTTTGTGTCGAAATAAACACAAATCCGTTACAACATTAGCACTGGCTTCAATAGACACTTAAAAACAGGAACAAAAAAAAGCTCATTGAACAAAATCACTCATTTCTGAGCAAGTCGCGTGACAATGAAAAATGGGACACACAAAAAAATAAAAATAAAAACTGCAGAAATTCTACAAATGGACCCCTCTGAAAAGTGGCTCCAGCTTACCAGCACCGGCGATGAGGACCTTGGCTTCGCAGCAGGAGAAGCAGTGCACCAGAGACTTGGACCTGATGTTGGAGTTGAGGAGCGACGCCACGCAGCCCAGCTTGGCCAGACCCAACCAGAGCCACACAAACTGCGGCTCGTTGCCCAGAAACAGCGCGGCTGTGTCCCCCTCTTTCAGCTGGGCGTGCGTCGACAGAGCCCTGGCCACTTTGTTGCTCTCCCTGTCGGCCTGGCTGTACGTGTAGGAGCTCTCCTCGAAGATCAGAAAAGTCTTTTCTGGATGCTTCTTCGCTCTATCCAAGAAGCAGTCCAGCAGGCTGGAAAAGTTCTTCTTGATTTTGCCCATTCGCATGCCGATGCGAATTGCAGTGACCGCGTATCTTAGATCTCCCAGAAAATATGGATTTCGCAAATAGATGAACAATGGCAAAATTGCCAAAACGGTAAACAGGATGTATGCAATCATTGTGCTCCGGATTGCAGACTCAGTCAGTCCTGAGGGTTGAGAGAGCCTCAAACACTGCAGTGAAAAGTTCTGACTCGTTTACGCCTCCTGAACTTTGCCCAACTTCTCCCTCATCTGGTTGTAAGAAAGAAAAAAAAACGGGTCCACATAAGTTTTTCATTTACAAACCGCTGCTGAAAGGGAAAGTATGTGTTCCCAGGGTCCTATGTTCCAAGGGTTCAGCACAATCGTTTGGGCTTAAAACGTCAGATCATTTAAAACATAACAGTGAACAAAAGGGGTTTGTTGAAGTCTAGAGACAAAAAGTACTCAGTGGGATGACGTGCATGTTTCCCATTTATAGTTGTTATCACTGATTGAGATCAATCATCAGAGTTTTATAAGTATTTAAAGTTATCTCATAGTAACTAATTCAGTGTGGTTTAAAGCGTCAATCTGCATTGTGTGATAAATCAGACCAATCTTATAACTGATCCTGTTTTAGATCAGATATAATAAACAACATAGTTTCTACCCGCTAAATCCCTGAGTAACAACAGTGGCTTTGTTGACATTTTTATTACATATTTTAAACTCAGAAATGCATTCGCACATCTCTGAGTTTAAATTCTCAGCTCTGCACACACACCATGACACAAAGCTCAGGGCTTTTGAGGGCTACTCCGAAACTTAGTCATTGCCTGAAGTCATACTGTACATCTGGAAGCATTTGCAAACATGCTGAGTTGGTTTTAAAATACCAAACCTGTGTTGCTACTTCAGCCCCACATCGATACAGGACTTGTCTTATGTTTTCATTCTGGATGTGGCCCTCACATTTCGCTCTAAAACATTGGCACAGCTCTGAAATACAGAAAATGTCTCCTTTCCACACACTCGTATGCTTAAAGAACGGATGAGCATGTTAGCTGCAGGCGTCTGGAAATTAATTTACAAAATGAACCGGATTTGTTGATATCCACAATTTGTTTCTGCAGAATAGGAAAATTTATTTAAATTTTTCCAGTGTTTGACAAAAACGATGTGCTGTCTTAACATACACTCAGAGGTTTCTTTTCATTTAACTTTTTCATCTAGCAATGTATGCAAACGTAGCAGCTAAATTCAAAGTAACCACACATTTCTTAAACACTGTTAGTTGTGGCATTTCTTTTTTATAGAAAAGAAGATTTAAAAATAACAACTGAAATATTTTTAACGTATCTGGACATTGCAATGTAGACTATTCATTTCGTATGGTGCAAACACACTGAGATAGTCATATGAAAATGTTCATGTATGCATTGTTGTAGCAACCAGTGCCTTTAAAATGCATCAAATGTAAACTTTTTTTTTCAAACAGAAATGTAGCGGTAAGCTAATTATTTTGTTCTTGGTTTTGTATGGCCATATTATCTCTTGTCCTACTGACAACTTGTTTTCTCAGTTTTTTTTTTATTTTTAATTTTTTTAAACAGTTTGAAATAAATTAATAAGAGAAAGAAAACTTTCAAGAATCTAAATGATCTGTTGAGTTATCCTACATTTGGGGGAAAAAATCAAAGATTACCTTTCATTGGTCTCTATATTCCTAATTTAACTAAGTAAACTGTCCATAAAGGAATAACAAACTATATAATATCTAAAAAAAAGAAAAAAATAATGATGTGCTTCAGTGAAATGAGTCCAGCTGGTTTAAATGGTGATGTGGGACTCAGGAAAATTATTCATTATTATTTTGTTTGTGTTATCACATTTGCAGTTTAGGACTTCAAGTCAATGTCTGATTGTTCAAAATAAATGTTGGACTTTACTAACATTTTGCCTAAATTTTAGCTAAACCCTTTCAGACAGGCGTGGCATTTCTTGTAGAAACAAGAAATTTGTAGAGACCTGTTTTTATAAACCGATATCCTAACTCTCTAAAACCTTTCACGGTTCTGATTATGTTCTTAGACAAGACAGAAGTTCTGATTTTATCGACGTCTCTTTCCAGGACAAAGTTGGAGACTTTTTGTTCTCACCCCAGATATGGAATTGAACTCCACTGTTTTGGGTTTATTTTAGATTTCTGGTCATTATTTAGACCTGCTTGTCTTTAGAAATACCAAAAGCGGACATTTGTGTGAATTGACCCTTTATAGATAAACTGAATAACTAACTGATCCCTTAGACTCTTTATAACAACATTACAGTCACTGCAGAGATAAATATGCAAAACTCTTCCACTATTTCTTTGAAAAGCATTTAAATATGTTAATTAGATCTTGTCTAAATTTGTACACATACCAAAAATACTGTTTTTGCAATGCACATCATATTAATAACGTGCATGATTTAAAAGTAGGAAGTGATACAAATTGCTAACCAAAATATCTTCATTATTGCTGTTTAAATTAAAAGTCCAAGTAAATATATATATATATTTAAAAAAAACAAACATAACATTCTTTAAACATATCATGATATTTTCACTCTCTGGTTGTGAAGCAATATTTTCAGAAGTTCAAATCAAATAATAAAGGTTTGATTAGATTTATTTTTTGTTAGCAGTTGTACCTTTATTGTCAGTCAACTAAACGCTTTTAAAATATTCCTTGGTCTCTTTCACCATAAAAAAATGTCAGCAGTAAGAGAAAGGTCAGAGCATGGCGCCACCTTGTGTTCTCCTTCTCGCCCGACACTTTTGACATCTGGATTCGTAACATCGGGCCTCTGATGGGCAAAAATACTGAAAACCTGCACAATTTACTGTAACAGTAACTTTAAGTTTAGGCAGTTTTGCTTATTTTCACAGACATTGGTCGATAACATCAATTTATAGCTTACAGATTATTACTTCAACTGAGCCCTAAAGGTGTATAAAAGTAATGCTTATGACAAAAGGTCCCATTTTTTAAGAAATTATGAAATATTATCCATGCTGTGTTTTAGCTGTAACAAGATTCACCACATTCCACCTCTGAAAAGATAAATCTAAACACAAATGTGACACTGAGTTAAAAAAAAAATAAAAATCCAAGCAGTTAATACAGCATGGTGAGCAGTTATTATGCTATTTACAACAATGTAGTTTTATGATTACCTTGTGATTGTGCTTATCGGAATACTACACTGATTATTGTGTATGTTTAAAAAAAAGGAACATGAGGATACTGACATTTGTCTCCCTGAGCTGGAAATCATTGGTTAAAAAAAATGTAAAAATAAATCAAACGCTATGAAAGCCTCTCGCACGGCCAGTGGAGCTCATTACAGCTTCATGCTTCCTGACAGGATGGAGCGGTAGATCTCGGCCGTCAGCGGTACGTAGCTTTGCGCTCTGTCGTCGAGGATGTAAAGAGGCTCCTGGATGTTCTCCGGATCAAACCCCTGATTCACTAGCTTCGCTTTCATCTGCTTAAATGTAGTTGTGACTTCCACTGAACTCTGAAACGAGAGAAACGCGCACCCACACGTCACCGGGACTGATCACAGCCACGCGTTCACGGCAGAACAAAAGCCCGTTTGTTTGCACTTGCATCCCCCGATATCAAGATAAAATGAAGCTTGTCTCGACTGAATTACCTGCAGCCTTATAAAGCGGGGTCGTGCATATGAGGGCAGGTAGCTAACAACGTGGTCATAAAGTTTACTTCCATCAAACCGTGCACCATTCTTCAGAGTGGCAGCTGACATCCCCGCGCGCCCCTCGTGCCCTGAATGAAAATAAAAATAACATAAATTAAAACAAAATTCACCTGTAAGTAAATTATGCTAAACGATATTTGCTAAGTGAGTATTACCTGGCACTTGGACTCCATAGACATTGGCCTCTTGCAGACAGTCACTCATCGAAAGGATGTCGGAGACCTCAGTTGTCGCAACGTTCTCACCTTTCCACCTATGTCCTCAAAATAACTTACAATCAGTTGAAGTCTTTTTATTTATTCATTTTTTCTGGTTTAGATATATAGTAACACATAAAATGAAAGTTAATTAAGGATTTGGTAAAAAATAAATTCTGGTAAACGTATCCCCCCCTCCCAAAAGAAATAAGCAGAATTAAAAGAAAAGTGTGTCCTCTCTGCTATTTTATCTAAACAAGGACAAATCCACTGTGAGGAGTAGGGCAGTACCTGAAGGTGTCCCCGACACGATCCTGAAAGTAAATGAAATTGTCGTTATCGATCCTCATTAGGTCGCCGGTGTTGAAGTAAAGGTCTCCTTTTTTGAGGACATTGCGCAGCTTTTTCCTCTCCGTCTGCTCTTCGTTTTCAGCGTATCCGACAAAAGGTGTGACGTCTGTAATCTTCGACACCAGCAGTCCCGTCTTACCTGGGACAAAATACCAAGTTCAGAATAAAAAAACCAAAGTAAAAGAAAAAGATCTGTCACAAACGGCTGTAATTATTCTTCACCTTTCGAGGTCTCAATGCAGAGACCGTTAGCATCTCGCAGCGGTTCATCGCGCTCTGTGTCGTACTTCACAAGTGTGTAGGGAAACAATCTCTGCAAAGAGCATTGAAATTAGAGTCCAGTTAGAAAAATTGCTTTTAATGAGCTGCCTTTGTAAACATTTAACAGTTCAGATATGTACTGCATATTCTCATCCTTACCTTGTGCAAAAAGTGAACTCGTCCAACTGCTCCTATTTTCCCTGTGTAGTTGAGGAATCCTATATTTCCCTCTGTGGAGGCATAAAACTCAGAAATCTGGATGTTTCCAAAGCGACTCAGGAACTCTTTCCAGACTTCTGCTCGGACACCGTTGCCAATGGCCAGTCTTACTTTATGGGATTTGTCAGTGTCTCTCTACAGGTTCATGCAAAATAAAAAAAGGAAACATCAAGCAGTTTGTAAAATGTAAATGAAACACTAGTTTACAGGCTCCAAGTATTTATTCTCTATTGCCATTTTTATGAAATGTTCACCTAGAAACACTGAAATGGTAGTTTTATCTGCAGGTTTGACAAACACAAAACAGCAGAATGTTGAAACAGGCTTTTGATTTCCAAACTAGTTTACAGATTTTTTTAGGATCTGGACTAACACAGACCAACTCTAATACAAAATCTCTTTTTTTTTCCCCTTTGCCTGACAAGGAATGGAGTTACAGCTGGACTACCTTAGGAAAATGTGTGATGTAAAATAACACTGGTGAATGTTGAGATAATAACATGACTTCAAATTAATAATAAATCACTCAAATGTCTGTCGGGTTTCAGTCATAGCAAACAGAGTCCGGATAATGAGTAGTCTACACAACTAAAGAAAGAAGTGAAATTTATCATTTCCATCTCAACAAGATTTTATTTAAATATTTGTTTCAGGCTGACATCTGATTTGTTGCTTATAAGACAATTTAGTTGCAGTCTCCCAAATGATTTGACCATATTGCGCTGCATTTAATAAGTTTCACCAACATGGTGAATCTTCTCTTGTGTTTCAAGTATATTACAAGCATTGCCTAAATGCTGTGCTTATGGTTAAAATAATTAACTAATATTTATTGCAGTCACTTTTATTTTTAAAAATAAAAAAGAGTCAATTTTAGTGCGGTTTAGCATTTTAATCTGTCCTACTTTATGTCCAGTTAAACCACAACCTGAAGTTGAGAAAAATCCAAAAAGTTCTAAACTGGAACTTTTTTCCATTATATGTGCATTTAGTGAGTAAAGCAGCAGCCAAAAGAATGTTTTTATGAATACAAATTAATGTACAAAAAATTATCTGCATTTATTAAGGATTATTTGAAATTATTTGATTTTGTTACTTTTGAAAATTGAGAATTAAAAATAAGTCTGGAAAACCATTTTTAATACTCGGTTTGATCTTTTTCCTCGCACTTATCTAGATCTGGAACTTCCTTGCTTTTCTATGCTTTCTGACGCTGCACAGCAGCGTGACTGCGACAGAAAAACACAGAAGCTGTGGGTCTATCAGCTACATTTTCAGACAGAATCAAACACAGGCTCGCTTTTCTGCAAAGCTGCTGAAAAGCTTGACTTTTTGCAAGTTGATGTGATCAATTTTTAGCTAAAATTGATACAATTTTTGGACATGTTCTTACTCCGTCAATGTAAGAATCGAAACTAATTGAAACAAGCGAAAACATGTGCATTCCCTGACCTTTGTCCCATGTGGCTTAAATAGAATGACCATCGACCTGAACTGTAAACTAGTACAGGAAGACGTGGCCGCTTAGCTACTTGATACGTCTTCCAAAGTAAAGGCCAGCATCTATTCCGAGAGATGACCAGATAAAGAAATCTGGTGACTCCTGCGACTTGTGCACTCTGCAAACTGACACTGAGCGCCATGTGATGTAACAAGATGCTCTGAATGGCATACACTCAGAAACTATGTATACAGTACTACCAAATATAAATAAGCGTTTGTGACATGTAACTACGATGATGTCAGTTCTGATATTTAAATAAATAAATAAAAAAAGATCTTATTTTCATGCTGCCTCGAACGAGGCAGATGAAGTGGGCGAAGACTGGAACACGATAGTGAAGATTTAATGATTTCTATTTTGGAGAGCCAGCTGTGCTCTGCGTTGGGAATGTACAGATTTGGAAAGTTCCCTCTGACAAGACCTGCCTCTGTGGTGACTTGTTGCAGCCGCTCTGCAGCCGCTCTGCCTCTGCAGCCGTCTTTGCCTGATTTTTTATTTTGTTTTGGGGTTTTTTTGCAGTTGCACCAGTAAGTAAAGCCAGTAAAAATGAAAGATTTGGTCAATTTGTTACAGCAAAATGAAAAAAATGTGTTGCATTTGACTTTCACAAAGAGCTTCAGTGAAAAATAATTTCAGAAAAAGGATGTTACAGCGGTGGACTTTAGAAGAAAAACCTAAAACAAGCTCAGGAAAAAATGTAGTCCAAACCAAGACCAATCTGGAATACAATAATGTCAGCCTGGTACTTTAAGATTTTTGTTAGTTCCCCTAGATTTAACTGAAAACTGGAGGAAAAGCTGTGTCTTTGAGACTGGATCCTGATAGAAAATAGCCTAGAGATTGAGCGGTTATGCACCAATCAATCGGCCAATTTTATTTCTGAATTTGCTCTGACTTGGGATCCACAAGTAAAATTCTGAGAAATTATTATTCTGCCCCTGCATCTAAAGCCTGAAACCAGTATCAGCCAATAAAAGCCTAATGGTTGCATCTCTGATCCAAGTTAAAACGGGTTTTTTGCTAAGAGTTTGTTAAATGTCAGACTTCTTTAGGAGCCTTTTCATGCTATGAGTCATTCAGCCCACGAAGCAAAAATAACCCCCTGAACCTGGTCAGGTACTAAACTCAAACTAAGTGAAAAACAAAAATTAAACACTTTAAAAAAATCTCCAGAAAGCCTGAAGAAATCCTCCCTAGTATCCCTTTAAACCACATGTGTCAAGCTCAAGGCCCGGGAGCCAAATCTTGACCGCCAAAGCTTTTTATGTGGCCCTCCGGACTCTAAATTACATCAATAAGTCCTTCCAGTTTTTCACAAATCTGCAAAATTCACACAAAATCAACAGATCGCCACTTTTTTTTCTGATTTTACTGACATTTTTTTCTTAAAATTGGCCAAAAACATTGGGCTTATGTGACTGCTGCCTCAGCCTTAGCTGATGTCAAGCTATAGCCCTTGATCGATGCAGCGATTAATAAAAAGTCACATTTAACATCATTCATTAATGCAAATATTGTAAAAAAATACAATAAAAATCTTACAAATATTTCTAAATTAGCACCACAAAATCTGTGACACAAAATCCTGGATGGACTGACCAGTGTGAAGAGATGTTCAATATTATTTAAATTTAAGAAACCCTTACTGAACGCTGAAACAAACAGATGTATTGATATTTTAACAATTTAATGGGTTTTATCGATACATTCTGGCACAACCAGCCCTTTAAGAACATTCAGATGTTTGACTCGGCCCAAAATGAAAATGACCCACGCTTCCTGCTTTAAAGGAAGCCCGGTACGCAAAGCAGTAATGGTTTACCTTTGACCGTATTGTAAATATTAATGGCATCATTTCAATTTTACCTTTGGTGTGCAGCAGAGGTAGCGCATCACTTCTCCGATATACTGAATGACAGTCACATTGTATTTCCTGCAGTCGTCCCAGAACTGAGAGGCAGAAAACTTTCTTTTCAGAACTAGAGTTGACCCTTCAAAATAAATCATCACAGAACACAAATATTAGTACCTGATAAATGAAAAGTTCATTCACCTAAATTGGGCATCCCCAACAAATACTTTCCTGTTGCTTAGAAAATTAACCTATAAGAATAACAGCTCACCTTTTGAAAAATCAGATATTATATTCAATTTAATAATGAAAATAAAAATAAAAAAGCACCGTGCACTCCAGTTTTTAGTTTAAATATTCATCTTCAGTCAATTTAATAGATGAACTATCACTTTGCACAGCCATTTAAAGGTTTTGCGTCCAGGGATGAACTGGAATCATTCGATGATTCATTACAGCCCTAAAAATGCAACGCTACAATATTCAATTGCATCCTTCTATCTCACCACAATACATTCTAGTGCAAAAAATCTTAATAAGACAGTGCAGCTGTAAATGTGAAAAAGGTCTTAATACTTCAATAATCAAAGGATCTTCCATTTGCTTAATCAAATATTGAATAGTAGCAAGAATTAATACTTTTAAACTGTGTGGCAAATAAATAAACACATCAGACAACAAATCTGTGATAATTCTGCACAGCACCAAACTTCATCAAACACACACAATGCTTCTACACACACATGCACTCTCTGCGTAACCTTTCGCCTATTTATGGAAAGCGCAGCCAGAGAAGGATCAGTACAGATTATTGGTTCCTTGTGACAAAAGACTCTTTCACTGGGACTGAATAGGAGCAGGATAATCAGGGTCTGTGCAGTGTGCAAAGAAACAGAATTCATCTGCAGTTTGCAGATTTATAGCGATAATCGGAGCTTAAAGAAGACTGTAGAAGATCTAGAATTGCTCTGGTCATAAATAGCCACACATTTGATTGTTTATTGAGGCTAATGAGTGATTATATCCTGGGTTATGCAACTATAGCTTTAAATCACATGTGACAGAGCTCATCTTTGTGTAACAGAAGATTTTACAGGTCTACCTGGCTTAACTGCGCAAGTTTAAGACATTGCACAAATTGCAGAGGAATAATTGATACGATCCTTAGGTTTAGGTAAATGCTTTTATTTGCCAATTGAATGGGTAGAATTTTTTTATTATATATTTTGAAGACTGTGAAAGCCAGAACCATCAATCTGTATCTTAGGCTGCCAGGTCAGCGTGCGCTGGGCCAGACGTCAGAAAGGCCTCAGCAGCAGGTCCCAAAGATTTTTATTTCTTTTTACTGAATGTGTGTTTAACAAATATTGTACTTCATAACTCATAGGTCCAAATTAGGTGAGTTGCATTAATATTTTTTGGATTTTTATGGACACAAACAACATTCAAGTATTTGAAATTGATGAAGTTCTAGTCGATTTCTTTGGGAACAACATGGAGTTGTTAGCTGTGGGACACATTGAGCCTACCATGCTTCAGTTCATACCTGCTGATGTAAAGGACTATCTGTTAGTATACTATTTTTTGCATTAGTAGAAGTATTTCTCCTTAGTGGATAGGACAACAAAAATGGCTTCAGCTCAGGGGCCCGGGTCCTTGTATTTCCGGCCTTGAGCGTACAGGTTAAAAAAAGACAAAAAAGGTTATGGTGGGTGGGCTAAAAAAAAAAAGATTATTTTAAAACTTATTTGTGAAAAGTAGAAACAAGTCTGTAGAGCAAAAGCAGAGACGAAAGATAAAACCCACCAATTTCTGAGAAAATTATTTTTTTGCCAAGTATACTTGCTGAAATCCTAAAGAAACCTCTTAAAAGCAGTTTCAAAGATTTTAAAATGATTAACTTTGTGTTTGAATTCAGATTAACAGAGTAAATTTGGGCAGTTTTATTAATATTTATCAATATCTCATATATTTATTTCCCTGCAATTTAGACACAGTGTAAAAGTGTCCACACTGCTTACATTGATTCAGATAAACATCCTGCACTGTATCACTGACAGTCACATGGCTGAACAAATACCACATGACCAATCTATTTCATCAGGGAGTGTAGCACTCTTTAATGTTACCTTGAATTTGAACTACACATTTTCGCTCCAAACCTATTTAATCTGTTTATATATATATTTTTTAATGGTTTTCATAATTTTTTACCAAATGTGAAAAATATTTTTTTAAAAACATCACTTTTTCAAATCTGATTATTCTCCTGTTTTGTTGAACAGGGTGAAAGAAAGGAAACTTGTGAAATGCAAGGAATCTAACACAGCTTACAGCCAGTTAAATAAAACACGACCCATGTTAGTAACTTTTTTTGTGTTCCCACCTGTTTCCATGCAGCCAAGAAATCCAACGAGAAACCCTGCTGTGTGGTACAGCGGCAGGTTGACGTACATGACATCCTTGGATTTTACACCGTATGCAGATATAACAACCAGAGCTGATAGGAGGCGATTCTGATCGACCAAAGCTGCCTTAGGAAGACCTGAAGTACAGCAACACACACATAACTGGTGTTTGAAAACCAAAGGATTCACTCCATGCCTTATAGGAACAGGTTACCACAAGATACTGGATAAATGCTGAAATACCAGTAGTGCCAGAGGTGTAAATATAGACGGCAGGACTTTTGAATGTGACGTGTGATCTGATGGATCGAGGTAGCGGTGTGTCCGCGGCTTCTTCCACTTTATCAGAGAAGCTCACGATTCCTGGAGTGTCGCAAGATTTGACCAAGAGGAGGACCGTGACACCCTGCTCCATCAGTGAGGGCAGCACATCCTCCACTGCCTCTTTCAGCTCTGCAAAGAAAAGAGCAATAATATTCATTAAGACAGGCGCAGACAAATTACTAAACATTTATTTGAAAGATCTTCAGTTACAAATATTAGTTGCTAACAGCACCCTACAAATTTATTGAAATACCTAAAATTGCTTTATTTAATTGTTTTATACCAAATTATTAACAACTCAGAGCCTCTGGTAGCTTTAAATTATTAGTCAATGACTTCTTGGTTTCATTAGGTAAAAACATAATGTGACATGAAGGTCCAGTTTCCTTATTCACAAATTCAGCAACGCAGCCGCCTTCAGCTGTGTTACAGCTAATTTTAGTTAAAGACAATTATTTATTAGTGTAGGATTTCTCTCCCCGGTGAATAAATATGGTTTAAAAAATTTGCATTGCTTGTTTTTAAATCTTTCTGTGCATACAGGTAATAAAATGAAAATGTAAAAATTAAAATGACTTATTCTAACCTCACATCTAAGGTAAAGACAGGAATGTAATAACGCCTTTCAGTCTATTTCAAACAAATCAAACCCTCGGCTCCAAAGAGATGAATAATATTATTTGATGATTTCTCAAGCGAAGGTTGTGTTTGTGTTTAACACATTTTTAGCAGATTGCAGTGACAATTTTTTCTTTTATTCTTTTACTTTACAGATCCCCACAAGTACTTAACATACCAAATACCCCAAAACACACAAGTCAAAGAAGTGACGTGCAAATAAAAAACCACACAATTTTTACAACAACAGAACACAAAAGAAAAGAATACAGATCATGAATTTCCTCAAAGGGCCAGATGAGGCAGAAAGTCTCAATAAAACTATTAAACTATTGAAATATTACAGTATTTTTCTTAAACTATATGTAACATATATTCGCATAATACGAATAAAAACCGATTTCATTTGACTGATGAGATTATAAACGTAAACAATAACACTGTTATCTTGAAGATCTAGAGGGCACAGAAATAGCTATGGTGATGGATGCAACTTCTTTCTGTCTTTCTTTCTCAAGATTTGCTTTGTTCAATGGTTTAATTTTCAGTGACATGATCCTGACCGAGCCGCTGAAAACCACTTCTCCAGCAGCTCTCCTACCTGCAGCTGCAACCAGCACCTTGGCCTTGCAGCAGTTGAAGCAGTGCAGCAGAGACTTGCTCCGGATGTTGTAGTTCAGGAGAGCGACGGGAGAGCCAAGTTTAGCCAGAGCCAGCCAAGTAAACAAAAACCTGGGCTCGTTTCCCATGAAGAGTGCGGCGGTGACCCCAGCTTCGTACCCGGGCTGAGACCGGAGCGCGTTGGCGATCTTGTTGCTCTCCCTGTCCGCGTCCGCGTACGTGTACGTCTCGTCTCCAAACGCGACGAAGGGCTTGTCTGACAGCGCGGCAGCTTGCTCCAAGAAGCGCTCCAACGCGAAGGACGGTGGTCTCCTTCTTCGGTTCGCTACGTAGCGGACTAAAATCCGCACCAGAACTCCGGCGTATCGGAGATCCATCCAGAAATAGGGGAAAAGGGTTTTCAGCGCGAAGGGGATGATGATGAAAGCGCCTGCTAAAATGGTAGAAGTGAAAAACAACTCCATGGTGAACTTTCTCCACAAGTTCTAATGTCCAGTCCTGACTGGGAGGGAAAAAAAAAACATTCAAAACCAGGGTGAAAAAGCGGACAAGTTGGGGCGGAGCGTTTCACAGAAATGTGCGGAATGAAATGGAAATGTATTTCTAGACGCAAAGACATTGGATATAACAGTAACAGATCCACAGATTTTCAGCGAGGATAGTTAGTTTTATTTATAAACCTCCAAATCCCCCAGTGTGATGCATTTAAGGGCACTCACAAGAAAACAGGTCAATCTACTTAAGTTCAGCTCAGTTGACTTGACTAAGCATTCTAACGTCAACATATCTTGTTTTTGTTTGGTTTTGTTTTGTGTAAAAACAACATTTTGGTCCTCAGGATTATTAAAAGAGAATAAGAGAGTGTTCATGTAAAAAAAAAAAAAGTGTTCAACACTTTATGTTTTGAATGCACACAGTCATGTGAAGAGGACGCAACTCAAAGAACTTAAGCTGAAAAAGTTCAGAAAAGAAGATCACATGGAGACACCCCCACTTTGGTCTGGTGGGGGGGAAAGTATTGTTGGTGAATGAAATTTGCAATATATGTGTGTGTATTCTGATGATTTCTTTTTCATGGGAAAGTACTTGGTTTGAGAGGGGTTGGTATAGGGTCCAGGTGTTAGGGCCCCCTTTCCTTTCACACCACAGTCTCTGTCCAACATTTTTATTATTTTTTTACGGGCTGCTGGTGGGACCAAAAAATAATAATAACGAAACAGGGCAGCCTTTACTTTATAATGTAATTGCGTCACAGGGATTTTTTAATTTGATACGCAGATTCACCTTAAAGGGATATAATGAGAAAACATCCTTGTTTAAGCCCAAAGACTGAAACATGAGGTTCGATCATTTGAAAAATGTAGAGGAAATTAAAACAGCAGAGTTTACATACTTATTCCCAGCATTGTAATCTGTCATTTTAATCCCTTAGACCAGTGGTTCTCAAATGGGGGTACGCGTACCCCTGGGGGTACGTGGAGGTACTGCAGGGGGTACGTGAAGCTTTTCAAAATATCTTTAAAAAATCAGTAGGCTCCTCATAATAAGTCTTGGGAAAAATTAGTTTGTAAAAAGTTCGATAAAATATAAATGTGTGTTCATGCACTGAATTATTATTTATGTATATATTTAATTTTGTACCATTACAGAGACCAATATAAATTAGCAGCGTTTTGCATATTTCAGTTTTGACTGGTTTTATACCTTCCTGGTGGTCACCGTCTTCTGTTTTTCTTTTTTGTTTAACCATGCAATGTTTGCAATATGGATGTATTTGTCAGGTTCACTGATATAAGTTGTTTGGCTTTAATAAATCAGACAGTGATTTTACAGCACTGTACCTCTTTTTTATTCCAAAAATGTTTTGCCCGTGTCAGGAGGTACTTGACTAAAAATATATTTTTAAGGGGGTACATCACTGAAAAAAGTTTGAGAACCACTGCCTTAGACTATGAGTACATCAAGATATGAATCACTTCAACTTTTGGTTTTAAGGAGTGACCATGGTGCTGGATGCAGTGTATGGTAGGTTTTATTATTCCACCTTTAAAATGCGATTTCAGCTGCTCTCCAGTTGAGGGCCTCCTTCATTGTGTTTTCTGTTTCACCACTGAGTCAGGTAAAAATGAAAGAATCAGTTTTAAACCGCCTGCAGGTTTTTCTAGAATACGTCTACATGTGGCTTGTTCTAATTGTTTGGTGGGACTCAAATGTAAGCAGACTAACAGGAATAGTTTTCATAATGAAAACAGATTTACTACTGTTAAGGAAATATGGATATTGTTGAGTGTTTAATATGGCTAATCTCATGCCATGTGCGTTTAAGAGATAAACATTCCTATTTGGACAAATGTTAAGCAGAGATAAACATTCTTCTGGCAGGGCTGTAACTTAGAGCAGCCACAAAACACTATTCTCTTGAAAGGCTTTAAATTAGTAGGCCATAAATAATATCTTCCCCTGCCGAGAGGTCGGAGGTTGGGGGTTTCCCAGGGGCTCTGAGCTGCATCTGGAGTGGATCACAGATTTCGAATCTGGGAAACATCTATGTTTAATTTCGGATACACCTTTTAAATATTGTTCGTGATAAGGCAAAGATTCAAATCTTGGGAGATGCTGAGTCCAAAAGAGTAAAATAGGTTTTGTGAAATTAACTTATAACTTTAACAACTAAAATGACTCTTGAGTTTGGTCATTAAAACTTAGGGGAAGGTTGACGTTTTTTCCAAGGTGGCTCTCTGATTGGTTGAACAACGGAACGCCTTCGTTGCATAAATTAAAATACGGAAACACCCCTTTTCTATAAGAGGACCTGTTAAGAGAAAGAGAGAGAGTTTTTTCCATCTTTTTCTCTCCACGTGGGCGCCTTTGTCTGTCTGTGTATTTCGTGTTTGTTTTTGTCTCTCCTTGTGTGTTGTTATTTTGTGAGAAAATGCATATCTCTGTATCTCTGCAGCTTTGTTGTTCATTGCTTTGTATGGAATTAAACTCTGTGATCTGTGACGTGAACACGTTTTGTTTAGTTTCGTTTTACAGCTGGCCGCTGCTCGCCGAGAAGAACCCGGCTGTGTTAAGGAAGAGACGAGCCAAACGTTTTGTTCAAAGTTTTAATAAAAAATACTTCCTTAATACTACAAAAAAAAACCCAGGATGAGTGTAGTAGAACAAATTAACACATAAAGGAACCAAAGTGTTTAGAGTTTTTCTCAGTTGCTGTGGCACATTTCTCAGATCAGAATTAAAATTCTCAAAACTATTTGTTCAGTCTTCAGTCACTTGAGTCACATGCTTAGGTACATCCACACAAACGACCATGTACAATTTTCTGCTTCTTATATTATCAATTTATTGTGTCATGTTGATTAAATGTATTACATTTAATCAATGTAATTGATTACATTGAATGATTACATTGGGGTTATTCTCTGTTGAATAACCCCAAAGCATTTAAGTGTTAGTTTGTTGCATAAGTCTTCATATGCAAAATGAAGATTTATGCAAGTTGTCATAACATGGAGGGCATATTTCTATGTATTTCTATTAGACTTTGTTTTAAGTCTGTGCTAAATTGGTTGAAATGTTCCAAAATTAACCATGACTTTTGTCAATGAAGGTTGATGTGTGAAATACTAGATCAATCAATAATCTAACGGTTTTCTGAAATAGCTCAAAGGTACATCTCATGAATTATCAACTGGAAAGTACGCAGTTTAACATTTCTGACAATAGAAGAACATGAAATTACACTGGGTCAACACTGGCGCAAAAAGTATTATATGCGCCACGCTTGACGGTGCACCAAAGCGATGGTGGAAAAATTATTTCCCGTCAGCAATTTCTGTTTTTTTTTTCTGTTTTTTTTTTTTTTTTTACAGCTGTTTGTGCTTGTGTAAATAATATTATCAATAACAGAAGTACAATACTGATAAGGCACCCTTTTATTCCCCCTTCACACACACACACACACACACACACACACACACACACACACACACACACACACACACACACCCCAAATGCGCACACACGTTTGCGCAGCTATCTTTGTGGTGACTTTCCATTGACTTCCATTAATTTCTACAGCCTAAACCTTACCTTTACCCTTATCCTAACCCTAACCATTACATACCTAACCCTAACCAAAACTCAATTAACACTTTAGTCCTAAATCTGACCCCTGACTCAAAAACAACGTTTCCCCTTGTGGGGACCAGGCTTCAGTCCCCACAAGGAGCAGTGTGTCCCCACAATGTAGTATGTCAGGAAAATGGTCTCCACAAGGTATTAGAAACAAGCGCACCTACACACACACACATATTTGGGTGGCTATATTTGTGGGGACTTTCCATTGACTTCCATTCATTTCTACAGCTTAATCCTTACCCCAATCCTAACCCTAACCAAAACTCAATTCACACCTTATCTAAATCAAAGTCCTACATCTAACCCCTGAACCAAAACAGCATTTCCCCTAGGTTTCGGTACCCAAAAGAAGCAGTGGGTCTCCCTGCCGTCCTCCTCCCCCACACACACGTTAAGGCACTTTAGTTTATGCACCTTTGAGAACATACTGCAGTGAGTTTTTTCCCCCACTTGTCAGAGAGAAGAGGAAGAGAAGTCTAACCCTAGTGGACAGAAGAGGTCAAGGATGCCTGTGAACTTCTGATCAGATACGAGCCACATTTGAAGACCACATTCTCATTTATGGGCTCACCAATCTTTTAATAATTTTTTGCAGACGCAATTCTTCACAGAGATCCTCCCATATCCACACAAAACCTAAAGAATTTATGGAATGAGGAGGTGCACTACATGTTGCTCTGCCTATTAGCCAGATTTTGTTGCTTATGATTGATTTGTAAAAGCAACAAGAATCATGAAACACACAGGGGCATGAATATATTTCAGAAGCATTGCAGTAGATTATGTTAGTGTGTTTGTGGGGAATCTGTCAAATACCTTTTGGCCTCAAGCAGTCTGCTTCAAGTGAAGGTTTTTCTGCTTTTCTTCCCCTTTTTGAGTCCAGCTTAGGCTGGTGGGTAGTGGGCAGTGTTAGGTTAGATCAGATTTGCTCAACGAAAGGGGTGAAGATGCTTCTCTTGTGGTACATTTTGTGGGACAGTAATAACTCTTGGACACCTCAGTTCACCTGGCTTCAGAAGCAACTTAAAACCAAATATGCTTTTAAAAGAGCTATTCAGTTATATTTGTGGTACAAATTGAGGGAGAAGACTAAAATAACATGCAGATGCATTTATGCAGCTAATTATACAGGCAGGATAATACAGGAAGGCAATCTTGGGACTGAGTGACAAACTTCAATGGCGCTTCCATTTACATACACAAATGGGACATCTCCTTCCCTTGTTTCATTAACAGCACTTTATTGCTGTATTTTATCACAAACTACTATATTTCATATCTACACATAACCTGCCACATTTCCTCCTCTAGTTCCTTCATCCTATCTCTTATCAGCCACTCTGTACCAAGAGTGGTTGATAATTCACAAAGATATAAAAAGTACATTCCAGTTACACAAATGGTGACATGTGGTAAATACATAAGCTTAATGTAACACTTTCCCACAATGAGGCATGTTGGTCTCCAATGTTATTCTCATAAAAAAAAAATAAGTAATGGCACAACAGACCAAATATGAATTAAGCAACAAATTCGACAACCCACAACTATTACAAAGAGACTGTCCTGTTTAAGGTCCTGCTCTCATCTAAGAAATCTTTTAGTGGCTTGGTATCTAAAATTGTGCTGTCTTAGATGAGAAGGAATCCTGCGTGCTTACTGTAGAAAAGTTGAACTCATGAAAGTTGAGAGAAAAAAGGAAACCATGCATAATTCTGAGACACATGGAAAATTTCAGCCTCTTTCTGTGGATGTGGCATTACTCATGCTGTAGTCCTTGAAACTCCCCCGGGATGGCAATGAATCACGTACACCCCGGCAGATGCTGATGTACCCATCGACCTGCAAAGTATAACACCTGCATAGGTCACTACACTGTTTACATAAGCTACATGCTTATCCGATGTACTGTATATGTCGCTTGTTTTGCCTGGGAATTTCTGTTATGAAATTCCACTTGATTCTCTTCTTACTTCAGTGCTCTGTCTGGGATTTCTCCCGTTGACCTTGATTTCTCAGGTAGAAATTCAACTGGGCCAATCAGGAAACAGGAGGAGAAGTTGTGAACGGTGACATCAATTTTATGCACTGTTTCAGAATTGTAGTCTGGCTGTAGTTTGGCAGTGGTCGGAGGAGGTGAACAAAGCCGTTCAGTCTCTGTTGGTCACGCTTCCAAATATTAAATTAACATTAACGGCCGCTTCATTCAGCTCAGCACGTCTCTTTTCACAGAGGGACATAGTTGTTTACAGCACACCGAGTTTCTAGTAAGCTTCTTGGCCTTGAATTGCTATCACAACCACTCATTAGCAATTTAGTGAAATCATTTCTCAATAGTCCAGAGCCAACTAGGTACTGGTTTTTACCAGGCTATGCTTAGCTGAACTTTTAAGTAGGAACCCTGCCATAAAGCAATCTGTTCACTTCTGCTTTAAGGATGCTATATTTGACCAATATTTGTTTTTTCAAATATCAGTTATTTATCAATCATTTGATACAATAAAAACAACAGAGTAGTCAGTAGCAGAAAATACTGTTTGGCATTTTCCTTACAATTGTGGCACTAGGAAGGAAAAAATAATGAGGCTTTTCTGATATATGGTTGTTGTTAAGCATTGTTGTAGCAAATAACAATACAATCGACAAAATGCATATTTTCTTCTTTTCCTGCATTTACTTATTAGCATATAGAAATGTTACAAATCCTAAAAGTTCACTGGAAGATGAAAATCTATCTTCTTCGTGATGTATCCCTTGAACCACAGGAATCAGTCAAAGATTTCTTTTGAGGGCAAGAACATATCAGAAGTCACTGAGGTCTGCGGGAGGGAGAGGGTGGTTGTGAAACTCATGTGAGCACAGTCCAGTGAAGCATGTGCTGTGGGAGCCTGTGCAAAGGTCTCTATCTCTCCAATTGTGTCAGCTCTGCTCAAACCTTTCTGACTTCCACACTGCTCCTAAGAGCCTGATTAAAGAATATCACAAAGCCACGTTCATGCAAAACACACAACACAGAATACAGGACATCATCAGTACTACCGGAACACATAGAGATCCTCTTAAACCAGCTGCTGTGTATTAGATTAAATATAATATGCAAAATATGTTATATATATATTATGTTTTATTGATTTTTATCATTTATCAAGTTAATTCATTTGGGATTTGTGCTTTTTCGCATTGTTCATAGTCTGATATATGAAGCCCTGAAGGCAACTCTGTAAAGTTAAAATCAAAGACTGCTATTAAACTTCTAAAAACTTTGTTGCTTGCAAAACATCCTTGAGCGCTCCATGTGCGCATCCAGAAACATCCGGCCGAACCGAACCGGTTCTTCATCCATTTTCAGATTTCTTTGAAGCTTTGGACGCCAAAAGCCCAGTTGATAAGAATTTGCTGGCGTAAGGGATTGTGTTTCAGAAATGCTTTTTCTCAAGTCACGTTGCCTCCCAACATGAAAAGCAACCAATGACCTCAGAGACACGTAGTCTCTGCTCCTATAAAGTTGCTGAAGCTAAAGTGTCTCCTTTCAATAGCAAACACAGAGAGAGAAAGTTGGATCCGGCACTGCCCTTTGGTTTCGCTCATTATTTCTGTGGACAATGCTGCGAGTCAGATGTCTGAGAGGAGGTAGCAGGGGGGCCGAGGCTGCCCATCTGATCGGAGCCATGGTTTGTATTCTGGTGGTTTTATGGTTTTTTTGTTGTTGGTTGTTGTTGTTTTTATTTTTATTTTTTCAGCAAAGAAAGAGAAATCATGCTTTTATTTCGTCTCACTGATCTTTTGTTTCAATGAAAACACAAGTCTTTAAAGGTGAATAAAGACATTTTGTTCGACTTTTTCTTCATTACATCTGAGCTGATTGGGTTAAACTCAGGTTAATTGATTTATGGATGTGCTGGTTGTCTGCTCAACCATTTAGATGTCTGAAAATGCAAAACTAAAACAAGAAATGCACTGATCACTTCAAAGAAAGTAAAACAAAAAAGACTGGATTTTCCTAACGGTGCAGGGTGTTTTCTTCCCTTTATTTTCTTTAGTCCCTGAGTGACAGTGAACAGCTGTTTCACAGCAGATGGCTCTCAAACTCTGTGACTCCAGAGCTGGTCTGGAGCCAGCGGGGCCAATACTGTAACCTCTATCTCTAAGAGATAAGGATTCTTAATAACACATGTACTTTGGCACCCAACCAATCTTTCCAACTGAGATCAGTGTTCGTCGGAGTCTTGGAGCAGTTTCATCTTTGCTATATTTCTTTGATCCTCTTTTTTTTTTTGCCTTAAACCACGTTGTTTTGAAATTTTCTTCCAAATGTTTTAATTTTTCTTGCACCAAAATAAAACCAAATTCATTGATAAATATGCTCATTTTGAAACAGCTTCCTGCTCAGCGCTAATGACTAACAACTGTATTTTAAAATCAAATAGTTGATGCATTTTCCACAAAAAAAAAAGAAAGAAAATTTTTGTGCAAATATTTTCTCACAAATTATTTAATCCAAAGCCTAAGCCCAAAGCTGATCCATTTTCTTCTCGCTCAGCTTGGCCGGTCAGTTGCAGGTTGGGTGCAGAGGACCTTCCAGAGCACTTCAAGTGCAGCAGCTGCTGCTCAACGCCAAGCAGCTGAAGAGGAACCTGTTACTGAGCCCATTCACCAGGAGTGTCCCGTCTGCAGCTACAATGAATGGGACCCTCTTGAGGAGGTGATCGTGGGGCGAGCCGAAAACGCCCACGTGCCTCCGTTTACTGTGGAAGTGAAAGTAAGCGTCTCCTCTGACCCATCCACAAAGCGCAAATTGTAAAAGTGTGACAGTGATGTTAACTATGTGTCACCCTGTCGTGACGGTCTGATTAGGCCAACACATACGAGAAGTACTGGCCCTTCTACCAGAAGCATGGGGGCCAGTCTTTTCCTGCGGACCACTTGAAAAAAGCTTTTGCTGAGATTGAAGAAATGTGCAATATCCTGCGTCACGAGGGCGTCGTTGTCAAGAGGCCAGAACCCATCGACTGGTCTGTCGAATACAAAACTCCAGACTTCACGTCCACAGGTGAAAAGCATTGTGTAACGTTGACTGGTGCTACAGTCATAATCTGACTGTTATTATCTGATAACGAGTGTGCATTATTGAACATGTTGCAGGAATGTATGCTGCCATGCCAAGAGACATCCTCATGGTTGTCGGAAATGAAATTATAGAAGCTCCCATGGCCTGGAGGGCTCGGTTCTTTGAGTACCGTGCCTATAGGCCTCTGATCAAGGAGTACTTTAGAAAAGGTGCAAAGTGGACCACAGCTCCTAAGCCAACCATGGCTGATGACCTGTATGATCAGGTGAGGCACTCAAACAGCAGCAGCAGCAAGCGCTGTTGGATCTAGTTCTTCATATCGCCTCTGAACTCTTTGCCCCGTGCCATTTATTGTCGTCGTACGTGAAGAGAGACCATGCCACACAGTTTAATTGCTCTGGTGTAAATCATTATTTTCTCCTGTCAACCAGGACTACCCCATCCGCACTGTGGAGGACAGACACAAGCTGGCTGCCCAGGGGAAGTTTGTGACCACGGAGCATGAGCCCTGCTTCGATGCTGCTGACTTCATTCGAGCCGGGAGGGACCTTTTCGTCCAGAGGAGTCAGGTGCAAAGCATTGCTCTCATGCCAAGCAGTACTGATTCAATCCACAGGGAATCAGAACTGAATGCATGGCTGGGGTAGGTCATAAGGCTTTTTCTCTGCATACTGCCCCAATGCAGGTTACAAATTACATGGGTATCGAGTGGATGAGGCGCCATCTGGCCCCAGATTACAAGGTGCACATCATCTCATTCAAGGATCCCAACCCCATGCACATTGATGCCACTTTTAACATCATCGGCCCCGGATTGGTGTTGTCGAACCCTGATCGCCCATGTCGCCAGGTATTTTCAGAGAGAGTACTCTGCTGCCCTCTTGTGGATGTGAAAATAAACTGTTCATGACAGATCTCGATGTCCATTGCTATGTGCTTCTTTTTAAAAAAATCTGCAACTCAGATTGACATGTTCAAGAAAGCCGGCTGGACTGTTGTGAAACCACCGACACCTTTGATTCCTGATGGTGTGTACTTCAGCTAAAGCTTGGTTCGAATTTTTTAAAAAGTTGTTTTGTTGATTTGCTTTTTTTACTGAAAAAACCCAAACGTTTCTGCAGATCATCCACTGTGGATGTCCTCCAAATGGCTGTCCATGAATGTGCTGATGCTGGATGAGAAGCGTGTCTTGGTTGACGCCAATGAAGGCACAATTCATAAAATGTTTGAAAACCTCGGTGAGTGCAACACTTTTAAATTATTCTTCTCTTAAATTAAAAAACATAAATGTAAAAAACATAAATATATTGTTTTTTGCTTTGAGCAGGTATCAAGACCATAAAGGTGAACATTCGCCATGCCAACTCACTTGGTGGTGGCTTCCACTGCTGGACAACCGATGTCCGCCGCCGTGGTAACCTGGAGTCCTACTTCCACTAACCTCGCCAGAAAAGGGCAGTTTTTATTGAGCTTTAAAATCTAAAGCCTCAATCCGGAAGCTTCTCAGATACTTAAACATCACTAAAAAAGATTGAGCTTACATCTGATCAAATCTGCTGTGTGCAAATCTGAAATCCTAACTTAGGAAATTTGTTTAAACCCATGTGAAACAAATGACAGTAGGGTGGGTTTTTGGGGGAGGGGGTTTGGTTCGACCAAAAGCTCCTCTCCGGATTGTGTCTTAATTGAACATTTATGGATGATTTTGGTCTGCTGGACCTTGGAGTGCCTTTGCAAACAGCTTTGTTAAGAGATAAACAGCACACACATGCTGAATAGCAAGAATCTTTGGTTTATTTCAAACAGGAATCTCAATATTAACTGCATTTCTGGCCTGGCAGGCGTGAAGCTTACCCATCTAAAAGCCAATGCTCTGAGGACAAGGTACAATTTGGTATGCGAATGTCACTAAACTTGGGCACAGGAGATTAGAAGCTACCTCTGTTTGAACACTCAGGGTGCTTTTTCTTATCCAGACCTTCTTTTCCTTGCATTCTCGCTACAACTACTTGTAGGTGTAGGTATCTGGAGCAAATGTCTCCTATATTACATGTCTTTTTCCTTTGTCTGTAATAAGACGAAGGAACATTTAAGAACCAAGGAAACTGCATAATGAAAAGCACCCTGAGAAATCACAACTCTACCTTTTTCCAATATCTTTTATAAAGAAACATGTATAAAACTTTTAGGTGGTTCAAGACACCATATTCATTTATCACATTTGTAGAAACATTGATTAAACTGGAAAACCTCTGCTTTTACTTTTACAACTCTTTTTATTGGATTTCCCAGCAATAAGTGTTTTTATATATTTTCGTAAAAATCCATGAGGTCCATATCAGATTTTGTATACCTTTTTCCTCTGCTGTTTTCTCCTGTTGCATATTTGGGCCAGTTACAGTACATGCTGCCAGTCTTTTTCCGCTGAGCTACTTATTTGCTTCAACAAACTGAAAATGCATGAGGGTATAATTATTTTATTTTATGTACTGCTTATACAATTGCAATGTTTTAAACTGCTTAAAATATTTTAGAGGAGATGAATTTCAGAGGAAATTTGTTTCAACAGAGTGATGCAAGTGATGTTTTGTAGTATGTCATGACAGTAAATTGTAATTAAAAAGTCTCAAGTTTCATTGATTTGGCTCTGGATTGTTTTTATAAGGTTTAATTTACTTGTGAAAAATAGTTATTTATTGCATTGTTTTGAGTGAGTTATGGTTGCAAAAATTAACATTGAGCCATATTTTAGAATTTGACGACAGGAAACAAAGTCTTTAAATATTTGTTTTTGCTTGTTTGTTTCATTTATTGCTTTAGGGATAATGGCTTCTTCCTCCCTGAGTGGCCATGGTAGGAAATGACTCATGTCACTGTGGATGATGTCACTTCCTTACTTTTTATACCATAACCTCACACTGTAAAAATTAGAAAAATTGAACCATCAGTTTAAATAAATGCAGTCTCTGGGGAAAATCCGCTCACCAATTTAGAAAGTTGATCATTTTTGATAACACATTCCCTCCTTTAAGGATAGCTGTGATAAAAGCTTAAAATTTTCCATTAAAATTAAGTAAAACGTTAACATGAAGAAGGGAAACTTTGAAACTTCATAAACGAGTAGTGAATGAGCGAGGTCACACCTAGTGGTGCTCTATACTGCATCAAGATATGTTGCTTTGGTGATACGCATCTAGAGATTGTTCTAGCTGTTCTTTTATCCGGAATACCAGAAAAGGAACCATCATAATCCCACAAGTTTCATATTTGCTAAATATTATAACATTGTTTATTTATGTCACGGATGATGCTTTCCATTCAAATGATCAACAAGGTGGACCAAATCTGACCCAGATCCGACAGAAGTCACCACTGTTACGTGGCCTGCTTTAGCGTTTCTCTTGGTACTAATGATGTGCAAAAGTGATACAAATTAATTGTGATAAATAAGCACAAAGAATACCCCAAAAAAATAAAAGGAAAAAATTTGGCTTAGGCAAAAAAAAGAAATCCAAAGTGATGTTTTTATTTGATTTTCAACAACTAGAGAAAAGTAGATCTCTTCATGCCAACATTATGATGGAGGGCTGATGATTTGGATTTTATGGATATATTGGCTACCCAGTTAAGTAGAGAATGCAACAAATTACTGCAATTAAACTATATAGATTTAGAAAGCCAAGTAACATAGTGTGCAATCAAGGCGGTTCATAGCAAAGTCGAGCAGTTTTGGGAAAAATAAAAGTGAAGAAGAAGAAGAAACATAAAATCAGCAAATGGAAGGAGTTCATCAGAAACTAACTACAGTTAAATTGTTAATGCAAAGGAGCAGAGCAGTGAAGTAAGATATTAAATTAGATACTAGAACAGTCACAAATGAACCCAAAAGAAAGCACGGTAACTTTGCTTACAGCGCATGAAGCAGTATATATACATACATATGAATGCGCTGAGGTCCACAGTTTTTGGACCTCAGCGCTTGTTATATTGAACAATTCTGTCCTAGGAACCAAAACACCTTTATCAGGATCATCATTCAACACATACCAGAACAAGATAAGAGGAGAGAGAAAACGTACAACGCAGCTTTCCTTGCAATGCTCTGCAGAGGGAACTCTAAATGTCCCCAAGCAGCACTGCTTCCCCAGTTCCTGAATATATTTCTCATCTAATTTATAAATTGTTGTTTTCAGCACACAGGATAACATAAGGCTTCCCTGAGACCATCCAGACAAAAAAAACCTTGGTATGAAACTATTTCACCTGACTGTGGTGTGTTTATTTAATTTACAGCTTCAGATAATGCCATAATGTCATAAAACAGTGCTATATAAATAACCTGACAGTTGTATGGATGTCTATGTGATAAACATAAAGAGGAACAGTTAATGCACTTGCAGCTATGGCACTAGATCGGCTACTTAACAGACTGTTCCCAGGATGAACTCAGAGTTTAACACAACTGCCTTTTTTTCCCCCTCGAACTTCTGAATGTTTGGAGTGAATTTGAAAAACTATCAGCCTTTAAATACGTCTACCTATTGATGCTTCTGAGGGTCGTTTAGGAACTGCACTTCAGAGATCAGCACCCAAAATGTTTTGGATGTAACTTGCAATGTCTCCACATATCATTCTTTTGTCTTAACAACTGAAGCTTTTCTTTCTATGATGAAACTTTCAAGTGTATCAGATTTTAAGAGAAATAGATGTTATGTCTCAGAGGGACCTTGTCGCTCAAATTAACCTAAGAGGTCAGATGAATAAGGCCGTCTGTCTTAAAAAGCACCACTGATGTGCAATTCTGAGAAATAGCAGCACAGGAATCAGTCAATGTTAATAGAAAAATTACAACTCTGAGTGTTTCAGTCTTACTAAACCCAGAATATTGATGTCTTCTGTCCTTGTATAGGAATGTTGATTAAAGATGCAAATACTTTCAGGAGGAATGTTTTCTACAATTGTACAGCACAATAATACTGATTATAATAGACTGTAGAACATCTGGGGAAAAGTTCATATTTTTCCGCATTATGGAAATGCAGTTTTAAGAAAGAATACTATACTAATAAATACTAAGAAAGAAAAGGGTGATTTTCAAAAACAATCATCTCATCTTTGCCACAAATTAAGATTGGTTTGATGAGGTAGAAAATGTTAAAACACTAAAGACATGACGTGATAGCATGTTGAAATATATCTGAAATCACAGCCATCAATTAACTCCTCCAAAAATGGAGGAGGGTGGATCAAAAGCTGTTTTCCTAATTCCAGGAAAATAGATTTTAAAGAAAAGAAAAACATCACTTGAAATCTATGTAATTCACAAATAACCAACAGACCTTTATTTATTTATTTTTATTTTTTTTGTATATTTTTATAACACTGACATTTTGAACAAATCTATAAAAGCAACCCATTTTAAAACATTATGAAATTCTTAGAGAGGCAGAAAATGCCCTAAAGGTTTCTATACTATTCTGGATATACTATTTCTATACTATCTTTTGAGACATGGGCCGGATGAAGCAAAAAACATTTGTCTGTATTAACTGTCTTCACATTGACTTGTGGACAATGACCAACAAATTATTTACAAATTAGCTTAAAGACAACAAAGTCAATGTTTTGGAGTGGCCATCACAAAGCCTTGACCTCTACAGTACATTTGAGAGAAAAGCTAAAAAGAGGAGTGTGAATAAGGTGACTCAATTGGACCACATGTCCATAAATGTGGCCATGGCAACTTCAGCAAAGTTGACTAACAAAGAATGCATGATCTTGTAAACATGCATGCCATTTGATGCTATTGTTGAAGTGAAGCAAAAGCAATAGACAATATAAGCATCCAGCTCAACCCTGACAGAACGTGCAGATCTCCGTGTAGGGTTTGGTTGCTGAGGGTAAAACTGCTGATGTTAAAAATACTATTCTGATATAGAGATATAAAAGGAAGAAGAAGAGATAAAATAAAAACCATCAAAGAAATGCTGCAACATTTATTTATGCATTTATTTAAGGCCAACATTTGGCTGAGGAAAGAACTCGTTTAAACCTGAAGCAACCAATAACAACTTCACACGAGAGACACTCCTCCACTCTGTTCAATAGCCATCTTTTGAAATTCAAAACCTTAACTTTTAATAATGCATTTTTTCCCCTCTGTAGCCTATAGCCTTCAAAGTCAAAGTGGGATTAACCATCATCACATGTTTCCTCCCCATGACATGTAAACTGACCTTTATGTGTCAAGCTGCAGGAGCTTCAGGAGGCTGAATGCCTCCCAGAGCTGTGCAGAAGTGCCCGGTATTCCCAGTCTGCAGTGTAATTTTAATTTTGTACCAGCAGTGATGGGGCTTTTTGCTGCTTAAAGCAACACATCACATGACTCTATTAGAGTGAGGTTTTTAGAACAAACCGAGCTTTCAAGCAGCTTTAAAGCCACTAAAAATACCCAGCCTCATGTGATTTACGACATCTATAAAACAGAAAACACCCCGGCTTAAACAAACAATATAAATGTTAAATAAATGTTAAAATAAAGGGTCGGCAGGCGGGATATAAAGCATGACCACTGACAGGTCATGGTTTTTTTCTTTTTTGCCTCTTAGCTTACAGTGAAGCTGGCTGCATTATTCATGAGGGGATGACATGTTTACCGTTGTCTTTGCTTTTCTGTCACTTATGTGTGTTTAGCTGTTATTATCGCCGTACTTTGTGCAGCTGCATTCTGCAGCAGGGTCTCTGCAGGACAGTTTGTTTTTTGTTTGGTTTACCGTCCGTCTGATAGCATCTTTTATCTGCACAACACTCAAAGCATCGCTCGTGTCCAAAGTCTCATGCTCTCTCATTGTCTGTCTGGTCATTTTCAGTGGTTGGGGAATTTGAATCACGTTCCTGAGGCACCCAACAGCTGCTGGCCTTTTAAAGTAAACGTGTAAAGCCTCTGTGTTGTGTTGTGAACAGGAAGTAGAAATAATTCCAACTAAATCACAAGAGTAATCATTTGAACCTTTTTAAGAAATGTGGGTGTCTAACAACACAATGATTTCACATATTTATTTATTTATGGTGTCATTAAGGTACAGTATGTGTTTTTCATTGGGCCCCTTCAAATAGACTAGACACAATTATCTGTTTGTTTAGTTCTAATCTCCCCTTTTTCGACCTCATTTTAAAGCATTGCTTTATTCAGTATGGATTGGTGCGGTTAACGGTAGGCAGTATCTTACCTGCAGGTGACGCCTCTTGTTTGGACAAACAAGTTAAGGGTTAATCAGAGCTGTAGAAAATATACTTTAAAGTATATTTTCTACAGCTGTATTGTAGAAAATATGCTGAATATCTTGTTTTGTATGACTAAAAAAACCCTGCAAATTCTGAAAAAACTATCAACTTTGAGTGAAAGATTTTTTTAAAAGTATAAAATAAAATTAAAAAAAGCAAAGGTTTTCTGCATTATGAACATCCAGATCACTGTTATAAGAGGGCAGACCGCAGATGAAAAAAATACTTGGACTTATACAAAGGAGCATGTTTCATGTTATATTTATAGTTTTATTGGCTCTAGTAAACATTGTGGCAGGAGTCTGAACCCTTTTTATTCTGTCAGATAGACCTTTTTCCAACAAGGAGTAAAAGCCAGAGGGAGAAAATAGTTTAACTTTATGTAAGTAATCTACACTATCACTCTGACGATCCAAAAATCCTTGGCAGCTCCTCCTTTATTTTAACTTGGTGCCTGTAAAGTCTTCCAGAATGGAGAACATTTGCAAGCTATCATCTGTTTTTTATGTTGGGTTTTGAGCAAAGATGTCCTCTTCTTCTCCGAGTTTGCTAAAGGATTCATTTGACTGTAGGCAGTCACACTCTTCGACCGGCTTCAGTGAGCTTCTTTAAAGACTTTTGCTGCTGATCTGGGAATAATAGGTGTATTTTGAACTAAAACACATTAATCTAAGATCCAGAACCTGTCTCGATCCTGAAAAGTAGAATGACTGGAGAATCCATTCATTTTCTCTACACCCTTGTCCCTAATGGGGCCGGAAGGGGTGCTGGTGCCTATCTCCAGCGAATGTTCTGGGCGAGAGGAGGGGTCACCCTGGACAGGTCGCCAGTCTGTCGCAGGGCAACACAGAGACAGACAGGACAAACAACCATGCACACACACAAGATTTAGAGACCAATTTACCTGACAGCCATGTTTTTGGACTGTGGGAGGAAGCCAGAGTACCCGGAGAGAACCCACACATGCACAGGGAGAACATGCAAACTCCGTGCAGAAAGACCTTCTTGCTGTGAGGCAACAGTGCTACCAACTGAGCCACTCTGCAGCCTGACTGGAGAATTTTGGCATATTTAGATTTAGATATCTTGGGATGATGGTCAATCCCATTTCCTCTTTGAAGTGTTGAGTAGAAAGAACACATTTTCAAGGTCTTGAAAAAGCTGTCGTTACCGGTTGCAGATAGTTAAGAATATGTATTTCTTGGGATGAACAGTCGCTTGGTTGTTGGGATCCATCAATAAATGTTTCATCATAAAAACACAACAATACAAAGGTAATTATTAGAACTGATGGCAGTATTACATTAAAGACATAGATACTGCAGAAATGATTTACCATCTTAATGTGTTTTTTCTTTTTTTTACCATTCACAGCAAACGCAAAGGGCTCTTATTGTGAAAGTATGCAGGAAGTTTGAGTTTTTGCTATTGTAGCTCAAACGTATGGCTTCAATAGGGATTTTAGTTCTAAAAAGCAATGATGACATAAGGGTGCACCTAACTAGATTAAAATTATAATCCAATTATAATTTTAATCTGTTGAATTCAGCTACAGTGTGGTCTAATATTCCCTACATCATAAAATAGTAAAACACGCCCCTCTTATATCACTTTTTTTTTTTTTTTTAATCTAATTTTATGAAACAATAATAGGTTCGTAGTACGTTTGCTGACTGTATGCCACTCCGAAAATCCTTCTTGTGGCAAATAAATGGACGTAAACCTGACTAGATGAGCACGTTCCAGGTTCAGGAAGAAGCGAATTACAGAAACATGTAAACAGCGTACCTGCAGCCAGCTCGGGGACGGCGGGTGAGAGCGCTCTTCCTGCTTTCAAAGTTCCCACGGCACTCGGGGGACCACCCAGCGGCGCCGAGCGCGCCTCCCATTGGCTGCTCGCTCCTCATTTGCATTAACGTCAGTAAAGGCTGTAGGTCAATCCTTGCGGGTGCTTTTATTGGATGTGCCGCTGTCAAGCAGTGCTGAAGAATTGGAAGGGCAAACGCCAGAAAAGGCAGAGACAAGACAAACATTAAAATCAGCATTATGTAGCTCGGTCCCGCCTTATGTCCGCTCGCGTCAAACTGAGATAATCCTGCCGTCACCGATTTTTAACATCTGAAACTTGTGGACACGGAGCGTGGATTTTTTTTTTCCCTTGCTTTTTTTTTGAAGATTTTTTTTTTCCTCCGAGTGTGTGTGTGTCTCTCTCTCTCTCCCTGCCTCTCTCTCTCTCTCTCTCTCTCTCTCTCTCTCAAGCGACTACATTCTCCAGAGGTGGTACCTCTTCATATTACAATCAAACAGCCTCTACATCTGTTTTTGTCAAGCTCCAGAATGAGAGGAAAAATCGCGGAGCCTGTGGCGAACTGCAGCCGGGTTTGGATCTCTTAAATCAGGCGGATCATCCTCCACCGGGGGAGCGGATGCCTGAATGGAGACTGCGAGCCATCCACCAGGATCTCCCCGCTTCCTAAATTGGTGAATTTGTGGGCTGACAAATGGAGTGTTCTGTCGGGCTGCATGGCCTTGTGTTTCACCGACGGTGTTTGACATGGGAGCGACTGACCAGAATAACACTCCGCAGTGTGAATATTTCAGCCTGTTGATGATGAGCCGCTCAGGACTGGAGCAAAGTGTCGTGAGAATCGCTTTTCTGGCCCGTGTGCTGAGCTGAAGTGGACAACCAGACTGTTGAAGAAGACCAAAAAAAACAAACAAACAAACAAAAAAAGGCAATATTTTTGATGGCTCCGAGGTGGGGGAGGACGGATACACATGAAACCTTGGACATAAAAAATGGATAAAACTCATGCGTAAAGCTGATGAGGGAGGGGGGGGTCTCAGGCCTACTTGATAGCAGTAGTGAAGTTGATGGGGGGGTGGGGGGAGTGAGAAAATGATGATGTGGTACGAATTGAAGGCGAGAAGAAGAGCTGGAGTGAGGGATAAAATCCATGGGGATCTTGGTAGCTGAAGAATAACGGAACCCAAGTTTCTCCAGGACAAGACAGCTGCTTTCATTGAAGCTCTCCAATTAACTTCATGTGAAAAACAGGGAGAGGAAATCAGCTTCCTGGTTGAGGGGTGGGTGGGTGGGTGGGTAGGGGGGGTTAGATAGATATTTTATTCATGCCTTATGTTGGAGCAACTGGAGAACCGGCTTTCCTGTGGCCTAGATGTTCTACACACACATACACACACATATGCATTTGTAGAGAAACACATATTTTTGGAGAGAATTTTAACCTTTCGGAGGAAGAGTGGACCTTCAGAAACACACAGAGAGGACGAATGACACTCTTGTAGCCTCAAAAGTAACGCACTTGGAAAGAAAAGAAGAAAAAAAGGCTGAAGTGGGTTTGAAGCATGGGCTGTGCTTCAAGTATTCATATCTCTGATAGGGTGGTCTACCACAGTGGAAAAGAGTCTGAGGATTCCCACTCACCCCAGCAGACTAATACAACTCAGCATCAAGGAAATCCTGCCTCCGGACTACCCCTAAAACCCCCTAGCTGCAAGGTGAGAGAACCTACATTCATTGCATTCACAGAGACAGGAGAGCGAGTGTGTGTGAGAGAGATCGAGTTGGAAGAAGTTTGCTTTTGTGTGTGTGTGTGTGTGTGTGTGTGTGTTTGTGTTATAGACAGTTGAGTTGTTCAGTCTTTATTCTGGAAAGGCAAAAAAAAAAAAAAAGAGTTTCTGTGCTGAAGGGACAAAAACAACCATGTCTGCAAACCACAGGAAGGACATTCTAGGAAAGAAAAAAAAAGGCATCCAGGTGGTTACTCAGCTTGCACATGACTGAATCAACTTTACTTCACTTTATTTTGACTCTTTTCGAACTTGAAAACACAGTTTGGGATCTCAGAGGAAACGGGCCTTCATGCAATCTCTACGTTGTAGGCTCGTTTTTCTCCGACTCAACTATTGTTTTCTTTGTAGTTTCAGGAGGATGCAAACCATTGTTGCCGGGGTTTTTTTTCTTTTTCTTTTTTTTTTGCAGACGATCTAAGCATACCTGACATGTGTGATCCCAACATGGGAGTAGAGCAGGGGTGTCAAACTCCAGTCCTCAATGGCCACTATCCTGCAGTTTTTAGATGTGCCACAGGTACAAAACGCTGGAATAAAATGACTTGATTACCTCCTCCTTGTGTAGATAAATTCTCCAGAGCCTTGCTAATGACCTAATTATTCTATTCAGGTGTGGTGCAGCAGAGGCTCATCTAAAAGTTGCAGGGCAGTGGCCCTCCAGGACTGGAGTTGGCCACCTGTGGAGTAGAGCATGGCCTGTTCAGGGCCGAAAGTCTAAGCAGAAAGCATCAACATCTATCCTCAAAACATGGTTCTCGTTCAGCGGATGCACCTTTGGCCTCTGATTCACCTCTCTGCCAGTTGTGCTCTGTTTTAATAGGCCTTCCTCCTCCACACTGAAAACGAATGGATTCAAAAGATTTCATGACTTAATAGCAAAATGTATGTGCCTGCTTGTATACATTGACAAAATACTTTGTATAGAGAAGATGTAGACGTTCTTAGACTTTTCTTGTTGCTGTTTTCATGTTGCACATGTCCATCAAAAATAGTGGAATATTTATTTTAAATAATAAGAAACGAGTTTTATTTTTCTAGGAACTACAAGTACAAGTAGCTCGCCTGCAATGCGATGAAGGGAAGCATCATTCCACCGAATAGAAACTGGGTAATTAGCCATTATAAGAGTGAGAGCCGTCATTGTGTCTGTGGAAGATAAGCAGTGATATTTCCTGGACAAAGTCAAATCTAGCTTTTAATAATTACACTTTTGTAGCCACAGGGATCTCTCTAACACAAAACACCTGTTTTGGGGCCTACCCCAAAAAAGTGTGACTTTGTGAAATTAGTTGCGCATTAAGGGGTCCTCTGACGAACTTCAGACTTCTCAAAAGGCTCTGTCAGGCCGCATTTTGTGGCCAAGCGTCACCGTAGGATACAGCGAGAAAGAAGTCTGTGTAACAGATGCCCCTACGTCAGGACAGCCCACTGTGTGCCTTTGATTGAATTAGTTCCCTGATTGAGTTAGACTAATGGTATACACAACTCCACCAGCTGGAAATGGTTAATCCCTGTCCTGTAAGGTGTCGTTTTTAACATCCTCTCAGTTTTTTTGCTGCCTCTACCCCCACCCCCACACCTTTTACGAAGAGAGATTCATATGCACCATAATACATGCAGGAAATCACATTACCATTGCTCTCATTACGAAAACCATGCGTCCATCGGCACACCGTGGCGACCAGGGTTTCAGTAATACAACCCCATGCTGCTGCCGTCTGCTTGAGCTCTTTTGATTCCCTTTCTTAAATGTGATCAGTAGCAGCCATTGATTGTTGTGGAATTGTTTGGCTGTGCCACATTTCCACATAAATGTAATAAGGTCTTTTGCAACACAATGTTACTGGAAAAGCACTTGGCGATATTATTGGACAGCTCAACAGATGGCGCAGCTGTTATATGGAGATACTACGAGGTGACGGCAGAAAACGCGTCTGAACTCTATGTCAGATTAGCAGAATCGTTGAAAGGTACATTTGATTATTTCTGTTTTTAATTTGAAAAAATTTCATCAAACTATTTGAATGACTATTCAGCAGATTTATCAGTAATGAGGACAATTAGTGCCTGGTGAGATACCTGGGGGTATCTCACGTTCATGTGTTAATTCCTATCGGTGGCGTTTTTAGCACCCAAGTGCATCTCTGGGGTTGTAATAATAATTCATATTCACATAGCTGGCAGGATCAGCAATAAGGTGCATAAATTTAGCGTGTTATGAACATGAATTCACCAGAGTTGTGCTGATTCTTGGTGCACACGTAGTTCTTTATTTTATTCTGGGAGAGAAGGCGACAGGGAGATGACATGTGCAGGCGCCTACAGTGTGAGAAAGATTCAATAGAAGTTTGGGAGTGTGATGTGAGTCTTTGTCAAGGGTACGTTACCATCTGTGCTGCTCTGGTGATGATAAGGCTCAAGAACAAGGTCCTGTGATAGTGGGCTTTTTTTTCCCTTTAAGTGTGTGCGTGTGTGTGTGTTGGGCCGAACAGTCAGACAGCAAAAGACCTCAGCCAAACACAACACCATTTATCTGGCCTTGACTTTTCCAGTCGGATTGCCCCCACTCAAGGAAAGTTGGTCTCCTGCCTGAACAACAAATGTAGAATCAGCCTTACCGCTACCCTTAGTGTAAATGAGAGGGGTCAATGAAAGGTGTGGAGTTTACAAGTATCGAAGCTGTAAGGCCTTCCCGCTTGATGTTTAACAGCTGATTTATTTTTGTAGTCTTGGCAGTTAAATAAAATACTTTTGGTTAAAGTGACACAAGTTCTCTCAGAGTGACAGCAAATTTATTACACACTTTATTGTCGGATGTGTCCTGCATTAGTGCCAAATATCTCTCTTTTTATTCTTATTTTTAAAATGAAAATCAAGTTTCTATTCAGTATGATACGTGACCTTAACTTTAACCTGAAAACACACCTGCACATGATATGCAGTGTACGACACTGGTTTTCAGCATGAACACAAAAAAGAATGGGTCACATTGAAGTTTGTTGAGGCAACACAGATCACTGGACTCGAACAAAGGGTGTTTTTTTTTTTGCCTTCTTTCAGAAGTAGAAATGGAAAGAGAACAAAAGTGAGAAAGATTGCAGGGCAATGTGCCATCAAGTGTTAAACTGGGTCCAGATGGCTGAGGCGTGGGTTGATATTACTGAAGATGTCAAATTATTATTGTTATTATTTTTGACACATGCCATTCACTACCAAATGCTCTTCCTAAATCTTCCTTTTATCCTGACTACACCTTTAGCACCTGTTGGAAAGAAAAAAGAGAAAAGAAGGTTGACATTACCGTATTTAACTGTAGGGTTGGTATATATGAGGGTGACCATCGTCTTCTCAGCCAGCATGATCTTGAAACGCCATCATAAAATAGAAATAGATGAGGTTGTTAAAAAAAAGAAAAAGTCACGGTTTGGTACATGAGTCAGATATGGTCTTTTTGTTTTGGTCTGTACAGATACAGACCAACAGAAGAGCAAACAAATGTAAATGGTGGTGGTCAGAGGGCCATGGTGGTGCCGGTTCATGGTTACCTCACCTTTTGTCAGACTGCCCCAGGTGAAGACGCCTGTGGCTATGTTGTAGTAGCTTCCCATGATCAGTGAATGCGTGTGTAATTGGGTGAATGAATGAATGTAGTGTGGAGTGCAAATATTAGATTTTGTTTAACTTGTTTTGGCCAGGAAATAATTTACAAAGAAACAGTATGTATGACATAATTGCAGCATTATATGACCAATTGACATTTTCCACTTTAAGCATTAACAGAACCCTCCTCTGTAAACTGTTGATTATAGACAAGCAACTTGGTCTTTACCTGCCCTGGTGCCATCATTCCCAATCGTTCTTGCATTAGTTTGGTGTAGAGTGCTTGAAATAGTTTTTCAATAATTGTATGATATGGCACTTGGCTGAAAGCATTAGATATTTGTACAAGCCTTTCTGGATGAGAGTGACATATTCTTTGAAAATGACCTCTACCTATAACGGTTCTGTATGGATGCATTTATAGTTATGCACCAATTAATCCAGATCAAACATTTATGATAACACATTATCTGTTTCAGATCAAGCCATTGTTCAGTGACGCTAGAAACCTTGACTAATTACCGTATTTAATTAGTTTAGCTATATCTAAGCCATAATTCTGAGTTCATTTAACCCACCTAGACCCCATAGGTGCCAAGGAACTCAAAGTTTATTCTTTATTAGCTGGAAACCCTAAAATACTGCTTACTCAATATCCCAAAACAGAGTAATTTGATCTATCTCACTTTTTAAGAGTATATAGCAGGTTATGATAATCCTTTGACCTGGGCAGTCTCACTGCATTTGTCAGGATTTCTCTCCCTCTGTGTCTGCATGCTTTCTCTTGCCAATCGTGTGCGTGCGTGCACGCGCGTGCGTGAGGGCGTGTGTGTGTGTGTGTGTTTAGTCTAATTTGAGAGTGGTTGGGTAATTTATTCCAGACGAGGCCAAAGGCTTTGCATGGTGATGAATTAATCCACTGTGCTTTTTCTGCTGCCCAAGAAGACGCAGACTGATATTGGTTCTTTTCTTCCCCGCCTTATACAACTTTTTAAAGATCCGTCTCGATGTCATACTTGCATTGTATTACTTTTGCTTTTTGGATTTACTTTTTTAAGGTCTACTCATAAATTCACACTTAAGCTACAGCTGTTCTTAAAGTCTGACTTTTGTAGGTGCGTAGTTTTTTGTCACTACCGGAGCAGCTTCTCTTCGTGCACACATATATGTTCGACTTTCTTTGCAGATCTTGTTTTTGCAGTTGCTGAATGGATCAAATGATGAGCTGTGCTCCTCTGTTTATTGACGATGTCATCAGTATAAAGTATGCAGTGGTTGTTTATGGCACTAACGCCTGGTACTCTTCCGCTGCTGGCGTTTCCAGTTCTACTTGGACCAATTTCTAAAAGGTTAAATACGTGGAATAATAATAGGAATAAAGCTTAACTGGTTGGTTGTATAGTAGCTGGAAGTTGTCTTTATTTATCAGCATCAGTCTAGATTTTCTATAGAATGTGGCACATTCTTTAAAAAAAAGCTATCACAACCCTGGCATGTGACCTGGTGCCAAGTAAGGTTAATAATTTTATGTTCAAAAGGTGATCCAGATTTGCAGCAGGTTTGAACATTACTTTTCAAGCTGCTTGTAGAAAAATCTATCCTCTATATTATTTTACACATTCATTCAGTTTTAAAATCCTGCTACATTTACTGTCACTGAGAAATTGCAGTTATTCATTCATTTTATTTTTTGGTGTTGCACTGACGCACAAAAAAAATAAATAAATGTGAACGTTTACAAAGTGAAGTATTATTGGTTCTATAGTTTCATGTTCTCAAAATCTAAATTTCTGTTGGAGTGTCAAACTTTATTTTTGTCTTTTGTTATTTTAAAATTTTTCCATTCTCATCTCTAAACCCTTGTAAATACTTGATTAAAAATCTGGTCAAATGTAGAATTCAGATGGGGCAGTGTGGGTCTGTTGGTACAGCACCAGATCTTTATCTTTCCTGAGATGGCAGAGGGGATCAGTGAACTTTTGTTGACTGGTGTTCCATGGATCTCGAGGAGGCTTAAATAAAGCTTGGTGGCCTGTCAGGCTTATAGTAGACTGGGAGAAACCCTGGTATTTGGTGTTCTCATCTCAGTTGAGATTGGAGTTCACCAGAGCGGCTCCTTTTCTCAGATCCTGTTTTGTGGTGTTCAAGGTTTAGTTGTGTAGAAGAAGGGATCTGATTTAGGAACCTCAAAGCCAGATAATTGCTTTTTCCTTTTTTTTTTTTGCAGATAATGTGGTTCCCTTGGTTTCACCAGGCCATGTCTTTCAGCATGCACAGCTAACTGTGCAGTGGCTGGGATGGAAGTCATCCCCTTTAACTCTGAGACCAGGGGTCTTAACTGCAGAAAGGTAGACTGCTCCCTGTAGTTGAAATCTCTTCTTGTCATGTTCTTGGGTGATAGTTGGATGCAGTGGATAATTGTTGGACAAAGTGGAGATTGGGGCCTCCTCTGCAGAAATATTAGCACTGCTCCGGTCTGTCATTGTGAAGAAAGAGCTGAACCAACGTTCTGCCAGTGTTTCAACTGGGCATGTTTCATTTGGAGGGGACTTTAGGGCAGACCCAGAACACACTGGAGAGGTCATATATCCCTTCTAGCCTCAGAATGCTTATCGATCCCCCGCAATTTGCTGGAGAGTGTCTCTTTGGATAAGAATTTCTTGGTTTGCCTGGTTTTCCTTCTAAACCTGTTAAACCTATAACCTGATTTTGGATCAACTAGAGGATAGAAACAGACAGAAACATTATAAACATTATGTAGTCTGCCAGTGTTTTGATGAATAAAATGGTCCCCTGTATTCAAAGGCAATATATGTTTATGAAGTTCAAGTGTTGCTGACCACATGTGTAGCTGCTCAGGTGCGAGCAATTCTGATTATTTTTCTAAAATTGCAAATGTCTACACTTAGTTGGCCGTCTCACTGCACTTATTTAAATCAGCTGCAAAGTAGGACTCAACAGTAGTCCTGTGGTATCATAATAACAACAGTCTTAATATTGTACAACTCCATATGATGATAGTTGTATAATAGTGCTGGTTACAGTAAAACCATTTTTACCATCATTTTATTTTGTTGTTCTTAGACATGATGGATTCAATTTACAAGGATATGGCCAACTTTCAATTCAATGTTATAAAAATAAACTCTGCAAATTGCTTGAGTACTGCTTTGGAAAACATGTCCATTGTAATGGGCTTCATTTGGACAAGTGTCTCTGCATTTGCTTGCTCCTTTAGAGTGTCTGCAAGGGCAATAAGTGAGGCGGAAAAGGGCTAATTTTTTTTTGCCTTGTCATTTATCTCCACTGGGACATGAGCAGAAGGAGTTGAGAGGAAGCAAGATGGGGCCCTGGGAGTGCCCACACTCCACTGATTGATGTGAAGGAGCTTATCTCGCTTGTTTGTACATGAGACGTCCAAGAGTTCACAATTGAATGTTTCACACTAGCATTAATACATTTTCTTTCCCAGAACCCAGTCTACTCAATAGGCTGTCTCCATTGACAGAGCAAGTCGTCTTAGTATAACATGATAAATGCCTTTTGTCACCCTGAGTCTAGATAAAGTGGGTCTCTTTATCTCAAAGCCCTTGTTCACTTGTTGGGTACCAACTTGTTGAATGTACTTACAAAACAGACCCTCCCATTGTTTCCTGAACTGGTCTTAACAAATATTGCCTCATTCAAAGCTTCTGCTCCCCCCTCCAGGTTAAGAATTTAGTATTATAAGGTCAGCATGTGATAGATTCATGAGATTACTGAAATGGTATTCTTCCAAAACAAGACACTCCAAGTGTTTACTTTGCACCAGCACTGTCTGTTCGAGCTCACAGGATCAGCCACAGCATTAAAACCAAACAGGTTACACAGTGTACGGCTACTAAAGAAGACAGTTTGAATCAGGGAGGGAGTCCTGTGTTTAAGCATTGCCAGATCAACATCATCGTAAGATAATCAATCATCACAATGGAACATTTTGGGTTCTTGGAGTCACTGGACTAACTAAAAGTCTTTCATTTCTTTCGGTTTATTGTATGGACAGGAAGTTGTTCCTGTGTCATATCTGGAATATGAGTGGGTATAGTACTGGTGGAGGGGCCACGACTGCTGGGTACAATCACAACATTTCACAAAAGTTTGTCTTGTGTTTTCCACGGGAGTAAAGACATGGAACTCAGAATGTGGTCAAAGACTACTTTGACCATGTTCCAGTTACAAGTTGATTATTTACTCAAAATGAGGTAAAATATATATATATATATATATATATATATATATATATATATATTCCAGCGCCACTGGTGTCACTAGGCCTATTTTAGAGGGATTAAGCTTCCCTAAAATATGCTCATACCACCCTAAATAATTTGGTGGGGCTGATAAATGTAGAATATTTTATGTTGCCTAATGTTTGGGGATTTTTCTCATCGAGAGTGTTACATTAAAATAAATCCCCGTGTTTGATTCGCACAGCCTCAGTCACCGATTCACCTCCACCTGTCTTTTGGTTAAATAAGATAATAAACAAAACTGATTTATGTATTTCAGGCAAAGTATTCACGTTTTTTTAATTGATATTATTAAATTATTTAGTAAAGTTTATTTACCGCTCTACATGTTTCAAGTGTTTTTAATTGCTTTTACCTTTACCAAAATAGAAATTCCTTTTTTTCTGCCATCCAAATCGCACAAAACCAAATATGCAAATTAGACAATGACGTCACCTAGCTACTTTAACCAATAAGCTGCTTTTCTTGGTGAGGACTTGACAACAGTGCAGCATCTCGGGAGAATTTTTCTGAGCAATGGATATTCGAAAGATTTTCAAGAAAGTAAGTATTAATCATCACTGCTGGCAGTAACAATGCGTTAGTTTCAGTCCCCAGCTAACGGCATAAAGGACCACGTAATAAACGAGCCAGATGCTCCCGGTTTGACAAATAAAAACTTACACTCTCCATACGAGATAAAGTTAGTTCCTGCTCTAAAAGATCGTTGCTACTTCGCTAACTAGTTCGTCTACTGAAGGTCGTGGTTGTTCAGTATTTCCTAATGGAGAATCATATATGTATTTTTTTCACTTTGTACATGCGTGCTTGCACACCGTGAAACGGGATCTGGGCTCATTGTAGGGTTGCCACCCGTCCTGTTCAATATGGACTCGTCCTGTATTTGGCAGTTAAATGTTGCGTTCAGTATAGAACAGATGGTATTTGTTCCGTATTTGATTATATATATGTATATATAAATGTTCAATAGACAATGACCAAAATAAAACACATTGAATATTAAAGCCGACAAAATATGTCGTAGCGGGGCCTACGAACGGTCCACGGGCCTTGGTTTCGCTGCTGTGACGGTTGCCTAGAGACCGACGTGACGCAGCCGAAGTGAGCTGCCCTTAAAAAACCTGCGTTTTGTTTTTTTGTTTTTGTTTTTTAAATGTCCACCCATACCTCTTGGAAGCGAGAACTCTTGTAAAGATACAGACGTGAGTGGGAAGATGGGCTGAACAGTGTCAGTGAGGATGAATACAAGGCATTAAAACAAAAACAAACCAAAAAAGATGGCGGCGATATATTCAGTGGCGCGCCGTGGCTCTCATATAGTAAAAGCTCAGAAGAGCCAGGCATCGATTCGGTGTGACGTCTTAATTTCTCGGTCGTCTCCTGAGGCTGATTTTCACAGAACATAATGTTCTGATTGAATCGCTGAAACAGAAAACCGCAATTAAGCAAACTGTGGTTTGCTTAATTGTTTAGGATGTTGAGTTTGAATAATGATTTATTTAGTATATAAATGGTATTGGCACATATAATATAAGTGACAATTTAAGGAATATATCATGCTAATAGATTAAAAGTAAAGAGATCAATATTATGAAGGGAAAAAAATTATTAAAATGTTTATACAGTTTCTAGATTAGAAATGTGACTGTGCTTTCTGTGTTTCTGTTTTATTTAGTAAGGGAGTGGGAGTAGTTCTAATGCAACACACTTTGTATTTTTACTGGAGTACAATGTTTGATTACTCTGCCCACTGTGAGCGTCTTCACTGAATAGAAAAAAAAATTGCTCCCCTCAAGAATGAACCAGACACAAACCCACAGTCCATGGACGGTTCTAGACACAGACCAGTACTAAAATACTAAATACATTTTTAATGTTAGTATTCACTGGCAACAAAACCACAGCTCGCTGTTCCCTTAGATAGATCAATAAACTCTTTTGCCTTCACAATTTTACTTTTGCCATGAATTCAAAATGAAGGTGGCAAACCTAGCCCACTCGGTATAAATATGGCCTTGAACTAGCTCCCAACTAATTCTCTTTGCATGTATTATTATTTAAAATTAGACTTTAAATACCAGAATTTCCACATTACTTTATATCTTTGATTGTCTGATGACATAAATTTGAAATATTAAATCGGATCAGCTGCTCAGTACTCGAGCACCCATTTGATCAAATATGTGTTTTAGGCTCGTTTAATTGCTTGGACAGTTACTTTCTACTTCTGTATGTTGAAGTTGTACTACTCTTACCGGAGTAGCGAATGATTGCTTTCTTGATCACTCTTTTACAAGAAGAGCTTTAAAAAAAGCAGACCCCTGCTGAGGCCACCCCACCCCATAAGAGGCGGGCAACTCAGGCCGAGGTGGTCATGGCCTTGAGGAGCTGTAGTGAGCTTCTGTTATTTTCATTTCTGAAAGGTGGCGACCCTAGCTCCTTCACGTCGCATTATGGCCACTTGATGATAATAGCAATAATATGTAATAATAGTAATAATGATGATAATAACAATAATGACTTAACCATCCCTATGGACGTGTAGGAGTCAGGACAGAAGAAAACAGAGAAGGAGTCAGGACTCAAGAAAATAGAGAAGGAGAGTGGAGAAACCACATCTGGACAGGTGAGTGTAAGTCCAGAAGTCTCTATTGCTGGGATAGGGTTAGACTAGCCTCCAAGTACCTGATGGTTGGTGGTATGGTCTAAATATAGTGACAATATTCACTAAAGTTGCTTAAAAATTGAGTTTTGGGTTTTTAAAATCAATACATTATTTGCCCTTGAGTTTTAATACTGTTATAAATAACAATATTAGAATAAATATAATAGAATTGCCTTTGTCTTATGGACCACGAACTTATAAAAGTGCCATTATTTTCTCAATAAAATAGCTAAAATATGCTTAAAAAAACCTTCATACACACATTCATGTCAGGTACAGGCATTGTGTTTGATTGCATTAAGTCTGTTGTTTATTTGGGGTTTGTTTGTGCTGTGGAGGCTTGAAACAATTACAAAAACAATGTGATCAGCGAAAACAAATATTAAAACTACCTTGCAGCATTCAGTGTAGGGTTTTTCTTCCTCTCTTCAAATCTAAAGACATTTTAAGAACTAGGACTTCACCTGTAAAAACGTTCCCTCGCAGAAGAAACCTTTACAACTGATAAGCAGGCGCCTCAGCTACCAATATTAGCTTCCTTTTACTTCTCTTTAATGTGGATACTATTATAAACAGAGTGAAATCCACTTGAATATTTGAAGAAAATCCACATTGATTAGATTGAATTCACATAATAAATTCCACAGTGATCGTATTCCGCATTTCTGAGCAAACAGGTTCCTCGCTTAGTTTTTGAGAACAGACAGCAGCTGATTGGCTCTAACGTCATCCGCTTCGCATACAATAAACCCATTGTTTGTGCTGTTCATTTACGTAACGCTCATAAGAATCATACAAAGCAATGTTTTTTTTTTATACTCTTAAGGTCATAAATTTTATCTCAGAAAGAACAAATGTTTTCACTCACACCTCAGATCAGGTTTTGGCCTCGTAGCTAAACAATAAGTGCGTTCAGACGAGTTTCTCTTCATTCAAACAAGTTTGTCTTCTTTCTCACCTTTTCCGACTTTTGTTCGTTTTGACTCCTGCTTCAGTTAAGCGCGTAGCTAAAACAGCATCGAGATTCTTGACCGTAAACAGAAGTGTAGTTACCCAGCACATTTCACCACAATATCAAAACAGAGAGACATAGGAATTTACCCTCAATTTATAAGATTGATTAAAATTTTTGGTTTTAGCTCAGTCAGTTTCCAGTTTGGTCTAATGATTTATATACATATATACAGTATGTATATATAAATAAATGCCTGAAGACATGTCCAAAGCATAACACATGATCGAGAAAGTCTGTTGGAAGGGAGATCTAGGCGAGCAGCAAACATTTTAGTGGAAACTAAGAGACGACTACATGCCCCATTAAGAATGATGACATGCAATGGAAGATAGAAGACTGCTTTTATGCATTCGTTACTGTGTTGAAGAGCAAGTCCAAAGCATTCCTGCCTGACTATGAGAAGCACCTGTTGTACCAGACGGATTACATTCCTCACAGGTCACTCATTTGGACTGTATGCAGTTCAACCAGTATAGCTGCTTGTAGCCATATGAAATATATCTTAGCATCTTTTCCTCACCTTTGTTCAGATTTATTGACATCTGTTGGCAATTATATTTCCACAAACGCAGCTGTGTCCCGTTGTTTTTCTTCTAAATAATTACATTCAAAGAAACAAAACATGAATTGAAGGATCTTTGCATCCGTTTCGAGTTTTTTCCCCAAAAGCTGTTTTATATCTGTAATTATTTAGACCTTGTATTGTGTGCAGGCAATAAGCAATCAACCAGTAAATCAATTAATTGCATGATAAATTAAAACAAGCTCAATAATTTGCAGTAGCATGATTCATAGTTTTTCTCTTTCCTCTGTAAGGAAAACTACATGTCAAACGTCTTCAGTGTGGTGCTTGGTCTTCACCTCGTTTTGGAGAACAAGGTGAAGACTTGTGTTGTTTCTGTTTTGTTATTTATTGAAGATATTTAAAATGTCTTCCAGTTCCAGTGTTCAACGTTCATTAGAATTTAAAGTTATTGATCTCTGAGAATGTGTTCTCACCATTATATTACTTTAAAATGGTCTTGAAAGAACAATATTATTGTTTATAGCAATAGCTCTTGGGACAATTTCTCGTGTAGCAGACTTTGTTATAGTTATTTGTATTTGATTAAACGTTAAGGTAGCGGTGAGCACACAATTGTGACGATGTTCTGACTGTAAGCAAATAACTTCAGCAGGTTTACTCACTGGCGGAAGATCTTAGGGATAAGATCTTCCACTAGATCTAAAGTGGATTTTTTTTTTACATTACTTGGCTTCACACCCCTTGAACTTTTTCACACGACAAATTTTAAGGTTTTTGTGCCAGTTGATGTGATAGCCCAACATAAAATGATGTGTAATTATTTAGTGGAATGAAAATGATGCATGATTTTAACTTCATTTAGCCCATCATCTCAATATGAAAATAGCATGGCTCAACTGTGAACTTACCAAGACTTGGCCGTCTGCCTGAACTGAGCAAAGGGAGTGTTAATCGGAGAAGTAGCCATGGGAACTCTGGAGGACTGCAGAGGTCCAAAGCGCCGGTTAGAGATTGACAGGACAGGCATCAGTCATGCGCTTTGCAAAGCTGGTGTTTTTTTGAAGCGTGCCAAAAAGAAAATCATTTTTTAAAAGAACACACAACTAGCATTGTCTTATAATGGCCCAGTCAAAGTCCAGACCTAAATTCAGTTGAGAATTTGTGACACAACTTAGAAATTGCTGTTCACTAACACTTGACACCTAATCCAAGTGTGGCCTAGATGGTTAAGGAGACTTGAAAATTAAACCTATAGTCAATACTGGTAGCAACAGACCCCAAGTCACTTAATTGCAGGGAATATTGATTCTGCAAACTGTTGACTTCGGTCAACTTGATACTTATGCCACACTTTTCCTCCCAATCCATAAACATGTCTTTTGGTTTGACTGGTGTGTGCTTGTTGTTGAGATAGTCACTGGCCTCTCTGCAACCTTGCAAGGATAAACGGTATAGTGGATGGATGGATTTAGTGTTGGTCTGTAATGTAAAATTCCAATAACTGCTCAGCTTTACGGTTTGTGCTTTAACTTAACTAAATGTGAAAAACTTCAAAATTTATCATGCAGGCAGGTATTGCCATCTTCAGACTTGAGAGGCTGGTATCTACTTAATAAGCTGTGCTATTTGTGTGACCGGAGGATCTATGCTTGGCTATCTTTGTTGAATTTTGATTTGACTTGTTTAAGAAACTTGAGAAAAATAGGCGGCGCACTTGGTAATGCACTTGGTAACGCTACTCGTTATGACCTATGAAAGTCCTGCATCGTCTCCGGCATCTTAATCAAAGGATTATAAACCACAGGCAGTGTAAGATTTAGATTTTTACTTTTGTTTTACGGCTCATGAAACGATTAATTTGGACTCCAGAAATAGGCCCGGGGCGTGTAGAAATTATCAGTTGTCAAAAGTTGATTTATCTGGAATTCAGAGAAGGTGATAACTAGGATGATGCAGTGTGAATTACAACCTGAATGAGGAAGCATTGCACATGCAAAATAAATATAAAACATCAGGCAACATTGTAAATCTTGAGATCTCAACTTAACAATAAACATGAAGTGAAGATTAACAGACATTTGTTTATCAATATGGCTTGCCGTTCACATTATGACAGTTTCTTTTTCTATTTCTCTTAAACAATGTGTATGGATTTGTTGAAAAGGGTCGCCCTCACGGTACTTGAAGTGCCATTAGTTCACACTCAACATGTCTGTCTTATATTTGGCCATTTGGATGGCCTCTAAATGCTTTTGGCAACCACAGTTAGTGTTTGAGAAGCAAAAGCTTAGAAAGGGTAATAATGGTGGGAAAAAAGAGGAGAAAGGAAAATGTAGATTCATCATAACTGATATTACCACCACCATATTCAGCATTTTAATATAAACCAGTTTGTTTTTAACTAAATCAAATTTGTTTTACTTTGTTACAAGCTCAACAAAAAAGGGTTATAAAATCCTAAAACAGGCATTTTTTTTATAAAAACAGCAATATGTAACATCTAACTGAAAACACGTGTCCAGAGAGAACTCCTTTGAATTTCATTATTTAGCTTTTCCAACAATGCCTCCATTAATTGTATAAAAGTTGGGTTGTGTTTGAATTTGACTATGTGATCATTTGGTTTCACACACACACACAAAAAAATCATATTATTTTTATTGGAAAATAGAATCTTTTTTAAAACTTCATGGTCATGCGTGTTTGTGTATGCACAAAGTTCCTGAGCCAACGCTGGCGTGCAGTCACACTCAGACTTGCATTTGTCTGAGTGTGTGTATCAAGTATGGTTTGTGTGCCAAGCTGCAGCTCCTGTCCCTCACTAATCCCTCTTGCAACAGTGACATCAGTGCTCCTGTTTTAGCTGGGAGGGGTAGGCGGGTGGGGGTCTGTTGATTATCTAAAGCACCCCCCCCTGGCCGTCTGAAGAGGACTGAACATCCACTTGTGATATTTGATAAAAACAAATGAGCTGTGGTCAGAACGCGGATCCACGGCAGAGTCACAGCTAGTCAGGATGGTCTCGTATTCTGATCCTGTTGCTTGACGGTACGGCGTTGAAGTTGCTTTGTTTACATGACGTTTCTTCCAAGAACAGTAGATTTGTTAACCCTTTTTTTTCTTCTTCTTCTTTTGTCCTGCATGTTCTCCTCTCTCCTCGACATACACAATGAGGAGGGGTTGACCGCAACTGAAGGTTAAGATTACTGTCGTGTCACTGGAACAGGCGTCGCTTCACTTAGGTTTCACTGCCTTCTTTAGCTTGTCCCTTTGCTTGAGTGGCCTTTGACCTTACCTGGATGGATTTAAGGGAGGAAGTGCACTGAAAGCAACACGCACCAGATTTATGTGAATGTGGCTCTCTGTGTAAGTGACGCACTGGTGGGAGTGGCAGGAAGATCTGGAACAATATCAGGGAATCTGGACACTGGGAAAGGTTTTCCTTTGGTTTGTTCTTACCAAGTCAAATGAAGGCCTAAGTCAAAGTGAAAAGAAGTGTGAATAAAAGTGAAAGTGAAACAGCTAAAGGAGAGAACTGCAGTGAAGGAAGGAGAAGAGTTTTAGTATGGGGTTGCCCTGGATAGCTTAGGATTGTCTAGGTCTTATGGGGATTTCTGTGTAATCTGGATAAGGACAAAAATACCTTGAAGGTGAAAGTGCTCTGCTTTCTTTGAGATCTGTCCCTCGTGTCTGATTAATTTAGACTGATTGGTGGGGAATGGAATGAGAAGCGTCTCCACCATCAGTTTTACACTTTTTAAGTTCAGTTTATTCTCCATGATTCTTTTAAATGCACCTCTGTATTTTGTCTGCGTTTTGTGAAACATTTAGGCTGAAATCTACAAAATAAGGAAAAAATACATTTAAAAAAACAGAGAGCATTGCAGAGTGAAGTTTCATGCATAGTAATTTAGAAACTGAATTTAAATTTTTGTTTGAGGTTTTGGGACTGTACAGTAGAGCGTTGAATTATTATTTTGCTAATTGCTAATTGTGCAGTCTTCCCCAGGAAGAGCAAAGATACTGTTTGCCCACACATGACTAGTGGTGGAAACATTTCAGGTGACTCTTGTAATGTAGCTAACCCCATAATCCTTCAATTTATTTACGTCTATGTAGAAAAACAAATAGTTTTTGCTAATCCAAAGATTCTAAATTAGTAGATGGTATTTTAAATATACATGTTCTTTATTTAATGAAACATACAAAGTATCTTTACATTTTGAGAATTTCATCTCGTTGATACTCCATTGTATAAATTTTTTTATTAAGTAATTTTTTAAACGATTCTTGGTATGTGTTGAATAAGCATCAACAGGCATTAGTTCTATAAATATGCCACTTTGGATGAATTCTGGTTTCAGGCGAATTTGTGACAATGTGACTGATTGTTTCTATGTCTCCCACAACCTCTAGATGTGTGAGAATCCTTGGTCAAGAGGATATTCACAGAAATTGCTGTGAGACAATCTGTTTGAACTCATTGTTCATTAAGCACAAATGATTGCAGGTGCGACCTCTTCCTGTCCTTTATGGTTTGCTAGTACATTGACCGTTTTTTTTTTTTTTTAGAAAAAAATGGTTTCAATATATTGACCTACCTTTGATCTGGACTTTCAGGCACAGCCATGTGCTAGTCAGTTAAGAGGACAAGCTGAGACAAATTTGAAAGACTGAACGGTTGAAAAATTGAGAAATTTTCCAGGAAAATTCAAATCTAAAAATGAAATTAATCTCAAAGCACTTTACAAGACGAACATGTCCAAATCATATCCAGTTAAAATGAATCCCATTCAGGTCATACCGTTGTCTGAAAGTGTCCCAGGCAAACACTTGATCAATGAGCCACGTATTTATTTCAAAATACTGCCTAAATGGGAGGAAGATAAAACTTCTAGAGACTTTTTAGGGTCCGTAATCCTGCTGCCATTAGTTCTAACTTACATTTTGATGCAGACGCACAAAAAGTATGAGCATAGACGCCCACACCTGCATTGGTCAGTTACCTAGGCTCCCTTTTGGGCTCCATGTTGCTCTGACATTGATGCATAACCCAAACATCCCTCTGACTATGTTGCCTGTTTAGAGTGCATTTGCAAACCATTGAGTGAAGCAAATTGATTTGAAATATGAACTGGTTGTCTGTGAACTTCGACGCTATCCCTCAAGGCCAAGCTTTCTTCTTGCTGTCACCCAGCTGGCCTGGGCCCTCGGCTCCTCGGGACCTGTTGGTGGACTTTATCGGTGCTGGCTGCCGGCCTGGGGCCCTTACTGGCTACCGCATTTTAATGGATTATTTTCAGTGGTAGTGGTAATTCCAGTTCAGCTACAGTGCAGCAAAATATCTTTTTATAGCAAGTATGGTAGCTTCTTATGGTGTTAGAGACATCTCTGAAATAATGAATAGAAAGGAAAAGGCAGCAAAACGTTACACACTTATAAACCTAAATCTGTACACACAGATTCAGTGTTGTAAGACTGGCTGAGTGAATTCCACACACAACAGGCCAACACAGAGCGTGAGTGTTAGTGAGTGACACACACAAGGCTTACCGCAGCAGACGTCAGCCATCACCACTGAAACAGTGACGACCGCTCGGCAGGGAACAACCTCTCAGCTGACCCTCTGCATCAAGCTCGCATTGTTTTGAACCGCTTCAGCTGGAAGGTTAGTTGCAAAAATGACCACACGTAAAATTTAGCAGCCAGCTGCCACTCAAGTGTGTAATCGGCTGTTTTGCAAACAGCTGGCGCTCACGGAGAGCAATGCTCCAGCAGTTTAAGCATGTGAACACAGGAAATACTGACGAATTATGATAGAAATGCTCTGAAGAGACAAACAGTTTTGATTCAAAGACAAGCTAATTTGTCTCAGATAAAACCAAACAAAACAAAATAAATCTCATTCTTAAGAGCAGGCAGCCGTATGTTGAGCATTTTTGTTATCCAGTCTCGTCACGTGACCTGGAGAAATTCCAGTTACTTTCTTTAGTGACAATCAGACACAAATGCGTCACGTTGGACATGCGTGTTTGCAGACAGAACAATGGGGCATTATCTGCTCAGGGAAAACTCAGCTGGAACACATGTAGTCATGATTTGAATGATTCAAATCCTCATTAGAATGGGCGGTCCAAATAAAATTCTTTTGAGACGTTAACAATTAAAGTAGCGACATTTATGTCAAACTTCCTTCTGGTCAATACTGAATGATCTTATTTTCTTTCTTCTTTTTTTTTTAAATGGAAAGGATTATTATTTTTGACCTCATGGCTTTAAGAACTTTCAATCATTTAATTACAATGTTTCATGCTAAATGAATGTTTTGCTGCATTTCTCATTTCGAGTATCTCAAACCGTGGTGAGATACTCTGAAATCCTTTGTGTTCCAATTTACAGCATCTGTCAGGTGTTAGAATTTTTTCCCCCCTGTAACTGTGACTAAATGTAAAAAAAAATAAACAAACAAACAAAAAAAACCCCAAAGGGTTCTATTATATTTAGTGTGCTGCTCTCAATCTATGAAAACCAGTGAGAAATGGGGACAGGTCACCAAGGATGGGGGGAACCGGTCCTTTTTTTTTTTTTAAACCATGGACGTCATTCAGGTTCATTTGGGACTGATTTCCAGGACAAGTTCAGTCTCATGTGGCCCTTCTGTTTTGCGTGTGTGTGCGTATGTGGGGGTGTGTGTGCGTGTTCACATGTAATGTTCTCTGCTCGTCAGGTAGGACAGGTGTCTCTGCCATTGGAATGAGGGTCAGTGCGTTCTCTGCTTGTGCAGCATGATGAAAAGTATGTGCACATCTGTATAATCTGAATACTTTGTGTTCTAGATAAGTTGAGTAAGGGAGACTTTACAATGTCATAAAACATGTGAAGCAAGCAACATTTAAAGAAAGTGATTGAATCAGAATTTTTGGAATATTTTTGAGATGGGCTGCACAGTGGCGCAGTTGGTAGCACTGTTGCCTTGCAGCAAGAAGGTCCTGGGTTCGATTCCCGGCCGGGGTCTTTCTGCATGGAGTTTGCATGTTCTCCCTGTGCATGCGTGGGTTCTCTCCGGGTACTCCGGCTTCCTCCCACAGTCCAAAAACATGACTGTTAGGTTAATTGGTCTATCTAAATTCTCCCTAGGTGTGAGTGTGTGTGTGAATGGTTGTTTGTCCTGTATGTCTCTGTGTTGCCCTGCGACAGACTGGCGACCTGTCCAGGGTGTACCCCGCCTCCCGCCTGGAATGTAGCTGGAGATAGGCACCAGCAACCCTCCCGACCCCATTAGGGACAAGGGTGAACAGACAATGGATGGATGGATGGATTTTTGAGATGATTTTGCAGATCCACCAAACAGACTTCTAGCCTGCTGTTACCAATTATGGCCTGTTTGTCTTGGAGAACTGTGAATTACAGCATTCAAAATATTTTCATATGTTCTGGATGGATTTAAATATTTAACTGTCCATACCAAGCAATGTTTACAGTAAAATAAAACTGGGATTTTCCACAAAACCTGATCAGGTTGCAGAGGTGTCTCTTTCTGCATGATTGGAAAGATCCTACAATAAAATACCCCAAGGTAGTGGGACAGAGTTATATATGTAGTAACAAAGTGGAAAATAGAGGATACCTCCCTTTAAAAGATTTTAGTTTTCTAAAGTTTTTTTCCTCAACTCTAAATATAAAAAGCACACCATTTCACAAAATATAAATTTTGCTCGTGCAACACCGATCCGTATCTCCCTCTGTTTAGAAAAATGAGACCAATGATGTTTGGAGTTAGCATGGCCTGCTAGCCCTTAGCTTTGATTTGTTCAATAAAAAAATATGTAATTTCTGAGTTTTCAACTGGCCAGTGACAAGTCAAACAAACCAATCTGAAAATTGCATTGATGTACAAAATTTACTTGGAAGAATTTTCTGAGGAAAATTGTGTGCCATACAAATAAAGCTGGTATGGTGGCAGTTATTTCATGACCTAGCTTACATGTCACTCTTTTAAGTAACTCATAACTTAGGACTTTTGCCTTAGTTCTGGTTTTGACATATCTGCTTCAAACTGTTTTCTTCTGCGATCCTCGATTGCAGGTGTGAACAACCGATGAGGACTTCTCAGGTTTTCTGCTCCTGAGTTCTTATGAAGCATGGAATTTCCTTAAAAGAAACACATTTCCTACCGCTGTCCTCAAAGGAGAGTATGTATTGACTTTAAATCATCAGCAGCTGATGTTTAGATATATTTGAGCAAAACCCTTGAGACAATTTACTGCTACCAATTTATTGTTGTGATGTGACTCCTCAATTAAGAGAATACAAGAGTTTGGAAAAGAATTAAAGCAGGCCATAAGCTTTGAGTATGACATTAAGCCATCTCTCCATATTAAGGAATGAATTGTACTCTTTACCTTGTCTTTATTCTGTTTATATATGGCAGAATCTTGTGTTGCATCAATATAAAAGGTAAAATTTTTGACGATCTGATTTTAGTTGTTGTTTTTTGTATGAAAATATATACCACTAAGCAGTCCTGAAAAAGTTGGAATTTGAATCTTTCAAAACTGGTTGTTCCCTTTTCCGGTAAGTCCAAACATGCAACTGAGGAAAAGAAAAAATCAAAACATCCCATTGTGTCAATTGATTTATTTATCAACACTTAATCTCATGCATAGTTTTGCGATTTTTGAGGTGTGCCAAAAAATAAAAAAGCATTCATTTGTACACCAAACAAAATAATGCAAAACATTTTTTTTTTACTTGCAGCATGTTTAAATTAATCAAATGAAGCATCTGGGGGTGACTGTGCTGTTCTCTGAGTCTATTGTCTTGCAACTTTGATATGTGTCCCTCCTCCAATTCCCTTGTTGTAAGTTTGATAAATTACCATGCCACCATCTTTAGCAAAAGTCTGTAAATGTTCCATTTACATCCCAGTCAGTGTTTCCAAGTAGGGAAGCGTCTAAAACCTCCAGGCCCCGCGAGGTCTGAAGTCAGGGGCCGCTGTCCTCTACTAGTGACCTTGCTTTTGTTGCGTCAAGTAGTGGATGCACCTGGTACTGGTGGAGTATTGCAACATAACAAATGGAAAAATCCTAGCTTAGTCTGATGAATGAACATTTTTCTTCACCTCTGAAGTTAGGTTTGCTTCCAGATCTTAGTCCATTCCACATTGTAGTGTTAAATCCAGGAGACCTGTTTTTCCTCTGTAGCGTATTCTGTCAGGCATCAGGAGAGAGAGTGCGATTGAGATGCAGAGAAAGCACGGAGGGATGTTCTGGGACAAACCGATCTGCAGTGGCCTAGTTTCCCTCAGCTGTGCCAGTGACTCAACTAAAGTCTTCTGCGTGGCTGACTGTGGGATGGGTCACTATGGATGAGACATTTGGGCAGAGTCAGACTACACATGCTTGGAAATATTCTTCCTTGCAGTAAAACAGCAAAAATATCAACTTCTTTGATTTTTTTATTTTTATTTTGACTGAACATGTAAGTTTGTGACTTTGTACTGGAAATCAGTTGGATCTAAGGGGACAGACGGTGATATTTTTATGAGAAAGTCAGCAGTGAAGTAGAATTTTTTTTCTTCACTGCTTTCATAATTCAAATGGAGTTAGAAATGATTGTTTACATTATAAGTATTTGGATTTGTTTTGGTTGCATATTCTAGACTTTCAAAAAAGATGCATTCTAATTTGTCCGAGGGTGGACTTCTGCTTTCACTTAGTTTCACTTTAAAGGTGAGAATTGATTTTAATGCCTCACAGTCCCAAATCATCATGAAGCCACCACTGTGCTTACCTGTTCAGGTGAAGTTCTTTCCATACAATTCTGTAATGTAAGACATCTTCAATTATTGCTTCTCTGTGTGTGTGTGGGCGTGTGGGGGTGGGGGTGAGAGAGAGATGGGGTTTTTTTTTCGACTTTGTACAATTTTTTTTGCTAACGCCTAGCAATGATTATGTCTGTATTTGTGCCTGTGCAAAAGCAGAATAGAAGAGCAAACAACAGAGTTTGTTGAAACTTGTTGAAGATCTTTCTGTCAATGAAGTGAATATTTTGGATTTCTGTTTCTAGCTACCCTAGAAGTTGGCTAAGGGTTGTCAGTCTTCCTGTCCTGAATCTGACCTCACTAATTCATGTTAATTGCCATTTTCAATATCAAACTAAGGTAACGGTTCTGAAACTTATCACTAGTCTTCATTCTGGGTTTGTGGTTCAAAGATTTCTAATTATAAATAGGACTGACATTGGGATATTTGAGGCTCAACACAATTTTTGCTCTCATTGTTCAAAATGTATTTATTTATAAATTTATTTTTTGACAACTTTAGATTTTGAACTAATTCAGCTACTATTTGACTCTGCATCAAATTCTGTTATCAAGAAATGATGTCAGTCGTCTGAACATTGACGACTGGAACTATGGCTTAAAATTAAATTATTTGAATTGTGCTCTAACTTATGAACTTTGCTGGGTCAGTTCAGGTTTTATGGTCTTTCCATGATCTTGTACTAATGTCTCTTTTATTGGTTTGCTGCAGCCTTTTTATTAAGCAAGTCCTTAATTGTAAATTTTTGTTTCACTGAAAATGTAACAGAGATTTAAGCCTCTTAGTTCTGGCACACTTTAGATCATTTGCATTTAAAGTCCAAAGATCTGTTACAAGTGTTGTTGCATATTTTCTATGTCGAAATGTTTAAATGGAAGAATATTCTTTTCCATGATGTGTATTATCTGCAGTCATTGGTGTCTAGATTTGTTAACTCTAATGAACATTTTAGACTTCTTTTCGAACAACAGCTTGTGTGAATACTAAACCTAGAAAATCAAAGTAATTTCTATAGATGACATATTTGTATTCAAGTTAATGTCTAAGATAAAAAAACACAATTTCTAACTATTTAATTGCTTCTTGTGTTAATTCTTTTTAGCTTATCTAAAAAAACACAAAAAACCCTAATGTATGACCAGATGTCTAAAAAGTTATTTATGAAAAAGGAAAAAAAAATTATAAGTATATGAATCTTAATACATATGTAGTTATGGTGGGAAAAGAACACCCCTCAAATTCTGGACTTTAATGTATTTTGTACATATTTATTAAATTTGTGCAAATTTATGTATAGATCTTTCCATTTTGGCTGTATCTTCACATGGAGGACTCTTTGTTGTCCACCGGTTTCCTTACAGTAAACTGTGTAAACTGATGCACGGTAAAAAAACACAAAGTAAAAGTGCTTACTAAAATATATGATATTTTCTCATTTATTATTAAGTTGAATCATGGTTTAACTGAGTTGTCTTTGTTAAATCTATATTTTTATATATTTTTTTCTCTTGAGTATTTCATGCTGATTATTTTATCCTTATTTGTAAAGGGGGGTGGTAATTTAGTCACATCTTTAATAACGATTGCAGCATGATTTGAAATTAATTTAGGAAAGTTGAAGAAAAAAAACTGGATCTCTTCTACTCTGACATTGGAGCGTGTCAAACCTTTCTCCTAAAAATCTGACCCATTCACTAAATCCAATACGTTTAATAGCAGAATAAAAACAATACTTTCTGAGACGCTTTTGACTTCAGCCACACAAAGATCATCATTCCAAACACTTCCCATTTCACTTTTTGTGTTGGTAAAGTTCACCACAGAGCTGTGGGCAGCAAATTCGAGTGGCGGCACATGAAAGTGAATTATTCCCTTTGAGGTAACACACACAGCATGGGAAGCTCGCAGTAATATCTGAGTGGCTCAGCGTGTGCCGGTGCCGATGCGTCGCTCAGTGCCATTTAGCTCATCACTTAGCTCAGTGTGTGTGAGAGCCACTGTCTGCCTGCCTGTCTGGGACACAGTGTGCATCCACACCTGCGGCTGGGATTGCTGGCCTTAATCAGAACTAATCAAGAACATTGATTCATCTCCATTTGATTTACATTTTTAGCCCGAAAAGCACACCACACAAAGAGGCCAAACACACATGCAAGCTACTCCTGACTCTAGCTGTCAGAGCCGCGCTTTGCATAACGAGAAAATCACTTTGCGCCGTATATCCTGAGCTTAAGGTGTTCCTGATATCCCCATGTGTTGAAGTTTGAAAGGAGGACTCAGTCCCGAACCCAAAGAGGGGCGTGAGATCCGGAGAAAAGCTGCGTCACAGGGCGTCATCCGGAGATTGTTGGAAAACGTGAAGAGCACGCAGTTCATAGGAACTGTGTGCGCTTGCGTCGCAGGCATCCCAAGATTCCCTGCATCCGCATCCCAGCACTTGGGTGGAGGAAGCTGTTTACTCTTTCTATCTCTCACTGCTGACGTCGGCGCACCGAACAATGTCATCCAATTTCCTGTTTTTCACTTTAGTGGAAAGCCGCTCTCCCACTGTGTGTGGTGTAGCCTGGTGTGTGTATGTGGGTCTAGGAGCATGAGACAGAGGAGCTGACAGGCCGGAGGAGAGCAGCAGGAGGAGGAGATGTATAGGGCCGGATACATGGGGAGCAGGATATAGGGTCAGAGGCAACTTCACTAAGTAAATACATTAGACGTGTTGAATGAGGGCAGCAGGAGTCTGAAGACTCTTCTGATTGCTGCGGAATCACTCTACTGTACCTGCTCCGAAACAGGCAGAGCGATCCGAAGAAGCAAGGAAATCGTGATGCCTCATGACACGAAGGGTTCAATGAACCTCACTGAATGATTAGGAGACAGTAAAGCTTTGAGTTTTCTTTGTTGGAACAATTGTGGCGGAAACTGTGAAAACCACCTCACCATCAGTTTACCTAAGTATTTGGTCAAATGTGATTTCAATTTTGCACTTTTTTAACAAATTATTTGAACAGTATTTTTGCAGAATAGAGTGATTAGATAACAAAAGGCTTTATGAGTTTTAAAAGTAAGAACTTGTTGCACAACTTGGTAAAGATTATGCATGCATATACTTTCTGGAAAAAAAAGCTGGGACACTTATATGTGGTCATCGTCCATATTTTTTTGTAACAATGCTTCTTTGCAAAAAGTTTTTCTACTGTTGTAAAACTTACTTATTTCCATTTTAATTGGTTCTGTATTTGTAAGGAAATGGATTTGTGGGTTAAGCAAAGCAGAGTATGTTGGTCCACAGCTTTTGGTGGAAGCAGTGTGATCAACTGGTAACCAGCTAAAGGACAAGTCTCCAAGCTGTTGTGGTTGAATATGGCTCTTGTATGGCAGTAGGGCCCCTGTTTGTTCAATAAGTCAATGCCTAAATTGTCAAAATGCCTTGTTTGTTCATCAATCTAACAAAACAACCCTAAGGAAGAGTCAACAGCAGAGTAGGCTGTTTGGTGTTGGTAGAGAAGATTTGACAGGGTTTTTTTTTTATGGGCACAACCTACAATCTTAACTCTGCTGCTCAACCCACAATTGCCTCTTCCTTACAAAAGTGGCCCCACCTAATGGGAAATTAAAAAAAGCTTTCCAGCAGTACAAGATTTGTTGCTAAGAACCATTGTTATAGCAATGCAATTATTAACCAAACCCAAATGTCCACTTTATGCTAAGTACGTTCATGTCCACATCCCCACTAGTATTTTAATAAATGTCTTATAGCAAACTACATTTTTTAACAACTCTTCCAGAACGAATTAGTGAGCCCCATTTGAACTGGTAAGTTTCCAGGAACAGACAGCTTTAAAGCATACCCATACATTTTTAATAGGTCTGAGGTCAGAGCCATTCCAAAGGCTCACTTTTAACCCGCTTCATCCATTACAAAACCACTTATGGCGTGTGTTTGGGATCATTGTCCTTTTTGAAAACCCAACTGTTTCACTGTTTCAAATGAGCTGTCTGGTTGTTCATTTTAAGTGCATGTGAAGAATTTGGAGATAGTGTTCCTTCATTATGTGATCCCCTTTGTAGAATTTGCTAGTTCCCCTTTGGAGTGAAACAGGCCTGCAGCATGATGATACTACAGTCATGCTTGACATGTGGTGAAATGTTCCTAAAATTGAAAGCTTTTCCTAGATTCCCCCCAAACTTTCTGCCATGGGCTTTTCTTTTATTGAAATGGAAGACCATATTATTATTAATGGTCTTCCAGTTGTTTCTTATTCAAAATTTGTTGATCGTGATATGTTCTTGAACATCCTTTATTATTTTTCGTTTTTGTGAAGGTGACTGAGTTAAGAGGCTTGAAGCTTCGATTCAATTAAGTCTTCAGATATATATATATAGATTATTAACAGCAAAAGGACTCCAGGCTGATTATTTCATGAATATACCATCCAGCACATGAACATACTTTTCAGTAAGCTTTGTTAAATAAACTTTATTTTCTTCTCTGTCTATGTACAATTCATTTCTTTTTGAGAAACAGAATTTTGGGTTTGCATTGGCTGTTATCAAAATAACAAAAAAAGACTTTCCTTTTGTTAATTACTCAAAATAAATTTACTCTTCCCCTGTATTCAGAAGTAACTGAGATCTATGCAACGTCCACCCAACTCAGAGTAGGCCACAGCAACTTACTTCAAAAGTTAAAGCCTTGAACCTTTTGGTATTCTTCCAGTGAGTCTAGCATTTGCCAAGATTTGTCAGTTTATGCCTGCTTTACTGGAGGTACGAAGCTTGATTTTAATATATCAAAACCCTGCCAGAGTATGATTACTGCTTGTTTTAACAGCTCCGCTGCTAGTTTTAGCATACTCTACTGGCCCATTATCTCTGAATATCAAAAGTTTGAAAGCATGAAAGTATTATTTGTGCAACATTTACATTGTGCAACGTTTTAAAATCACTTTGTTGCACAGAACCAAAACTGTATCTTGTGTTATACCAGCATATATTTTAAAGGCTCACATGCATGCACACTTTTAAACCAAAAACATCAAATTAGAGAACAGCTTTAAAGTTGTAAGTTAAATGTAAACTTTATGTATATAGTAATGTATTATGTTTTTAAATAGAAATTTAACAGCATGTGAGCTTATTCTCATGAGACAGAGACGTTATGGTATCAATAAAGACAAACCTCTTTATGTTTTAAATAACGTTTGTCATTCACTGACCTCAGATGCAACAAGCCAACATTTCCTGCTGCTTCTCAAACTTGTTGCCTTATTAACAAGTGGCTCTGTGCACACACAGACACAAGTAGAGAGTGCAATCCCTGGTGTGACTGGTATAACTCAGCAACATAGTAGGAGGATGGCACGGGTATTACGTAGGCATCCACACCATGTCCGTGCTTCTCGCCTCCATGGCCTACTTGCTCTTTCACTTGCCTTGCTTGGTTTTGCCTCTAGTTCAATGCTGGACAGCAAAAGCCTGGCTGAATGATTCATTGCAGTGTGTAGGGGTGCGTGTGTGTGTGTGTGTCCTGTATGTTTCCTTACGACGACGGCAGACTGCTTTAGCTCCGTTTTTGCGTGAGCGAGTTTGTGTGTGTCAAGCCTGCTATACAAGTTACACAACCTCTGCTGCAGTTTGATTGGCTGTGTCTTTGTCAGTCAGAGAGAGTAGTCTTCCTGCATGAAGACAGTAATGTGTTGTGCACTGCTCTTGCTAGGCTGAAGTTAGCTGGAGGCTTTGTGGCCAAACTCAATATGTCAAGGTCCTGTCCTCCACCAACTCCCCCGACATACAGCTTTTACATAATATTCTTTTGTGTTAGCACTGCTTGCAAAAGTTGCCTGGCTGCAATGCAGTGTTTTGAGACCAGAAAGTTATTTGTTGAGTCTGAATAAATTAAGAAGGTCAGAACTTTTTTTTTTTTTAATTTTGTTCACTGAAGATATCAGCATAAGATCACCAGTTTATCTGACACTTCCAGGTAGCCACAGCTTGCTCCATAAAACAAGATAAACGAACATAGAAACGATCAGATTGTATTATTAAATGTTTTTTTTTTCTTTTCAAATTGCTGTTGCATAATTTTGCAAGGCTTGATTGAGAAAAAAAAGGGAAATAATTTACTGGTTCTCTCCAATAAAAAACGCTTTGGGGTCACTCTTTTTCTAAAAAAGCTTACTGTATTTACTCAGACGTAACAAATGAATCAAACTGAATTATTCAAAACACATCTTTTGTTCCCTGTTAAATGATGTCACATTTGTAAGGACCCACATAAGTTTATTTATGTGGGTTGAAAGTCTTGTCAAAACCTCTCTTCCAAGGCAAAACAATTTATTGTGCTGCTGATTCTTGCTTTGCACAGTTTGACTTAGATGATTGAGGTTAGTGGAGACCAAACATATTGGCAATTTAACAATTTATTCAGTTAGCAAATAGGTGTCTCTTTAGTGTGTTGAAGAACCATACACATCCACAACAGTCTGGTACTTCCTCTCATGCTTGGTCACACAGTGCTGGGATGGTATAACATCACTCAGTCAGAGAAAGCGGTTCTGTTGGTCAGTCTGGCATAAAAACCAGAATAACACCAACTTAAGTGTTCAATAGGATTAAGGTCAGGTCTGCAAGATGGCTAGACGGTACGAGTCTCTGATTATTGGCATCTTGGAAGATGGAGTTGGTCCATAAGAGGAGAGAGATGGAATTATAACCATTGACAAAATCTCATATTGATATCGCTTTTCAATGAAATTGCCTTAAATGATTATGAATCTTGGCTCCACACCCATCACACTGCCTTCACCAAACACTTCCTGGCATGATGCGGAATCAACTGTTTCTCTTTGAAAGTATTCTACGTATGTTTTACTAGAACTAAGACCTTGGCGCAGACCCGGAGTTTGATGAGAGAATACCAGTACAAGCTTGGAGGTGCTGCTGGTAGCAGATCAAAAACTCAAAGACCAAAGAATTAAGAGCCAAAAAAGCAGACTTAAAGTTTTGCAGGGCTGAAGTTTAACTTGAATGAAGAACCAAATAAACTTATCTCTTGACAGTGTAAAATGCAGTGTTACAAACAGTTGGATTCTTTCATTATCACTGAAGCAAAACTCAAACATTCATCACTAGTTTTGGAAAGAACATCAGGTTCTCCTAGTCAAGTTCTCCTGTGAAATTTTTCTCCACACCAGTTCCATTTCAGTCCCATCATTGCCATTTTTCTAACACTTGTAGCATCTCTTCCATAAACATGAGGCTATCATGCGACCAGCTCCTCGAGTCTGTTCGAACATCAGATGATCTCTGAGCACCAGTTTGTAGCCATCCTGATTCCATACTCCTTGTTTGAAGACAACTTCAACAAACAGCCCTGTGTCAGGATGACGTAAATTTGGCTACAACCGAGGGCTAATCTGCCCCGCCACCCCTGCTCCCTGCCCACCCTTTCCCCCCCGCCTCTTTGTTGTTTCACAGAGTTTTCTAAAGGCTTACAATTTAGCAAGAACCGATTTGCTGCGGCCCTGGAACGCTCTGAAATTCCTCTCTGTGCTCCCCCTCACATGTGTAGATTGTTTACGGAGAGGAGGAATTCTGGAGGGACAGTGGCCCATAAGGGGCTTTGGTTGCGATGGCTACTAACCCCGGGTTCCATTTAGGAGGAAGGAAGCCAAATCATATGCTGACAGAATAAAAGTGTTCTTTCAAAGGGAAAGTCAAAGCAGTTAGAAATTTGTGTGTGTTTTCTTGATTTGTTAGTTGTCATTTGTGCAGTGAAAAGAAATCGAAATACCGGTACTTTAAGAAATGGTGGGATGTGCTGATTGAGTGTCAGCATCATTTTAATGTTACCTTTGACAACGGGGATCCTTTGGCTTCAGTTTTAAAATATGTAGCATTTAAAAGCCAGAATTAAAAAAATACTTTTTTTTCATAAAGTAATTTGTTTTCTTGAGGTTAAAAAAAAATTAGAGGCTTTTATTTTGTATATAAATGCAGTGTGCAATGGTGATTAAATAATATGAAATATTATATAATGTATAAGTGAAAAACAGCCCTCCAAGAGTAACATTTACAATTTTTTTTTAATTGTCTTAATCAAAGACTTGTGAAGCATTCCTAAGTGAACTGTGCTTGAGTTTTGAGTCCGGGTCGTAGATCTGGGCTCTTTGTTCTGTTCCTCAGTGTGATGTTGAATGTGTAACTCTGCTTCACTGCCGTCTGGGAGTGTAGTTGCCATGGGTGTGCGTTTGTGTCTCTGCTGGAAGGTTTCAGTGGGTAATGCAACTCAAAGTCACTTTTAGAAGATGAATGCAAGGATCCAGCATTTCTTTGGGCTTCACCAAGATTTCAACTCTGTTCACACGGTTTACTTGTCAGTTTTCTTTTTTTATCAGCTGAATGGTGTAGAAAGCAGCTACTGCGTGTGTCTGTGTGATAGGAGCGCTCACAAAATCATTGGATTTTCATAAAGTTTTTGTTTTTGAGGGAATAAGAGAATGCAATAACTGCTTCATTTAGTAATGTCTCATATAAGTAAAGATTTCTAAAATACTTAGTTCTAGTAAACTAGACATTCCTGTTATATTTTAATGTGTTGATTATTTCTTCAAGATTTCAGATTTCTTTCACGTTTTGACTTTTGCTTCTTTTTATACTTGTTTTAATAGAAAAGATCAATGCTTTATTTTATTTTTTATTATTTGATTTAACCTTTATTTAAGTATGTTGAGACCAAATTGTCATTTTCGACAACCTTCCTGAGAAAACATTAGAACATCATACAGCAGAAAACAGTAGACTATCATAAAACAAAGAAAAAACAAGAATCAACAAAGAAAAATAATTTAAATGATTCAGGTGTATTTTGGCTGAAGCCGGAGGAGTTCCACTGATCACTGAAGGTTACTAACATAGCAGAGACCAATTTTAAATCAGAACTTTAGACAGTTTGTTACTTACAGCTTACCTATTTTAACATATACAGCTAACTATTTTAATTATTCCAACACCAAATCTACCTTAAAAAGCTTTAATACCCACAATGGGAACTCCCATGGTCTTCCTGCTCTCCACTCTTGGGGATACAGTCAATCTGTACCAAAAGGGGAAAGAAAAGCGCATTTTGATTGGCTGCGTTGCAAATTCTAGCCAATGGCCATAGTTTTCTTTTGTTGTCATTTTTCACTTTTTTGTGCCATTTGGGTTATGACTATGTTTTTTTTCTCCTTCATTTTACATAAATTAGGAATTTAATATAATTTATTCATTCTGTTTTTTGCAAAGCTTGGGTTGTTTTCTGTAGTCAAATACCTAAAAATAGAAACAAGATGGTCGCTCTTTAATTTAACCATAACATTACCATGTTCTAGACAGAAGGACATAAACAAGGACTAGGTTGGGTTTGGAGCTCTTGACAAATTATTTTCTTGGATGAAGGGCAAACTTGGCTGTTTGCATTGTAAAGACCCACATGTTGGGTAATATTGTACACAACTATAATTTCATGTTATTCAACTGCTTGAGACATTAGTGTCTAAACCAAAATATACTCTCCTTTTCTCTTAAGACTGAGATGATTACTCACACAATCTTCCTCAAAAACTCTCTCTGTCTGTTTGCTCAATGACTTAAGTTGAAATAACAGAACAAAAATTAGACACGACAAGCTGCTCACCGTGGATAAAACCATCAACCTGTGCATCATATCTCATCTGTATTTAATGTCATTGAACCCAGCTGTTTAATTGGGTATCTTTTCTGTTTGCATGTTTAGTGAAATTGGCAGTAATCATCTCAAATTCCATCTAAGTTGGATTTTTCTGTCAGCCTAAAGAAAATTAAATTATATTTCCTGTTTGTCTGTGTTTTATGCAGTTTGCTTTCCTTCAGCTTTTTCTGATTTTATACCGGTCAGGTGAAAAGGAATGATTTTTGTCACTGTGATTTGTAAACTCCAGTCAACCTCTAAACTAATAGAAGAAGACATTTCATGTGAAATTTCTCAACTATTTTATTTCTAACCCTTTTATTCTTTTTATTTTTCAGACCACATTAACAGAGGTGCAGTTTGGACCAATGAAGCTATTTAAAGACCCACTTCAGGTACTGTAAAACAATGCTCGACATGTGTTTGAGTGATACTTTAATGCATACAAGCCCGAAGGCAACACCAGGAGTGCTTCAGTCTATGGTCTATGCCTGCATCCATCAGCTGCCGATTGCTGAGCATTAGAGCTAAACTTGGTATGGCTGTCAGTACTTTGTTGTGTTTCTTTAAGGATTAGTATTGAAAAACAGCTTTTGTTTGGAGTTACAATAAATCTCGAATATCTTCAAAATGCCACACCTCTCTAAGGAACATGCACGCATTCACCGAAGAGGAGGGAATTTCAGCCGTTAATGGACGTGTTGTGTGCTACGCAGCATTGGCGCTGTCAAGGCAACGGGGCCAAATATTTGAGACTGGGAACATACCATAATGAACAATACACATTCTGGAGAACTGCAGAGGATCAGCAGTTTCGTCACCGCAGGCTGGATCTTCTCTGACGTTCTCTCAAGATACAGTTTGTTCCAGCAGCATGTCCCGCTTCTGCTGTGTGTGAAAACGGGAAAATCCAAATTCGTAGGAAATATTTCCCATTAATCCTTGATTCAAGAATATATTAGAAGTTTCTACCTAAAATTTACAAGGTTAAAATGTACTTGTCTTTGTCATGTGAATGAGGGTATAAGAGGATTTTTCCCCATTTTGGAACCTTCTTTTCTTTTTGATTGTTTACCGGGGGGGGATAAAACAGCTAGTGTTAAACTCTGTACATTGTCACTCCAACACAACTGGGGGTATTTTTGAGAATGAAACCATCTGAATTAACGCTCCGTGTATTGTGAGTGCACAGACTCGGCCTCATTGTTTGATGCACTTGAGTTTGGCCACGGTAGGAAAACGAGGTAGAGAGATATCCCCTTCCTGTTTTTGTCACTCACCGCTGATCCTGTCATGACCTCCTCCTCGTTTCTCTCGCCTCACAGGATCAGGCTGGCCCTTATGCCTCTTTTCAGCCATAATGTTGCCTAAACGGCATAATCAGGTGCTGCCAAATGCTCGCCAACCTTCTCTTTCTGTGACTTTCCTCGCTCTTGAGCACTTTTCTCCTTCATTGTGCCTTTTGAAAGTTAGAGATACATATGTATTTTCACGTTACAACACGATGAATCTGTCTGATCTGATCTTGGCCTCAATACCCAGGTCCACCACCTCTGGGGGAATGTTGACTCTCTTCCCAACATCCCAATGTGGAATTCTGATCTAATTCCCCCGTGCGTACCAAACATAGTTGCAGGAATCTGAGGTGATGTATTTACGACCTGTGCACTTGTTGCTGCTTGATACTCCTACAGTATGTGGAATATGGTTTACATTTGCAACACCTCCGTCAGACAGACACATTCGCTACTTCTGTCGACTTTGAGCTAAATGCTACGCCAGTCGAGCTGAAATTGTCCCCTTCTGTCCTGACTCAACCTCACAGGTGCGACGCAAACTTAAACGCGCAGAACAAGCTTTCTCTTCTTTACATTCACTCTGCTGCCTGCCAACAGTCGGAGATGACGTCTGTTTGAGAGAGTGACTCATGAATCTACTCTTAGTGCAGCACCGCTCCGGGAGGCGGGCCTAAATCTCCTGTCCAGTATTTACGCAAGTGAAGGGAAGGCGGAGGGAGAGACGGGGGGAGAAGTGGGAGTGGAGGTAGGGGTTGCTTGGAAGCGTGGTGGCAGAGAGGGAGCTCGCGCCCAATGGCTGGCTTGATGGTTGCTGCAGCAGCACTTTCAGATGTAGCCTTGGTTAGACCTGTTGGGGTGAGGGTAGGGGAAGACGGGCTCCAGCCAGTCAAGGCCGCCTTGACTAACTGTGCCATAGATCATCACAGCGGACTATAAAACTTGTGACGCACAGGAATAAGAGCTAAGCCCAATCAATCTGGGGCCGTTCGCTACGGGCCCGCGGGTCAAATCGTAGGCTGATTATAGAATGACGGGCGCGAACGAGCAGGAACGCAGCAGCTGTGAGCTGCACATAGTCATCTCGGCTAATCAAACCATGAGATCAGATTACCACACATTCAGTAAGTGATTTAGACAAGTCATTTTACAAGTAAAAGTGACAAAAAAAAAAATCTTCAAATCTGAGTAACAAACTTTGAGCTAGAAGGGTGACCGTGGTTTTCTAAGTCTTTTGGTGATAAAAAATCTAAAAATGTGGCCTTTGTTTCTACGCAGCCTCCTGATTTAAGTGAGTTGAGTCATTTTTTTCCTGCAATTTCAGCTGAGAAATTGCCTCTCTATAAACTTTGGACATCTGGAGACTGAAATATTTGCCAGTTTTTCTTCTCAAAATGGGTTCAGATCAGATTTTCATTGTGAATGGTGGATGGTGAACATTTGTGATAAGCTCTTTTAAAGCCTTGCCAGAGACTCTTACTTAGACTAAGGTTGAAGTCTTTCTAAGACCTGAAAACGCATCAGTCTAAACTTTCATTGTACCTCTGCCTCCATGCTTCATTTTTACAGCTTCTTACAGATTTCATTTCAGCTTCACCCTGCAATTTGCCCATCCTGACAGCCTTCACTGTCCATCTAAAGAAAATCATCCCCAATGGTGCTCCCACCTCTGTGTCACTGTGAGGATGGTGTTTATGGCATCGCTTTTTCACGGAGTAGATGACATGTTCAGAATGTCTGGCCTCGCTCACAACATATGATTTGTAAAGATCATACAGGACTTTTAACATTTCATACTGTGCCATCTGTGCATTACCCATGTCACACTGCAAAATGTCAGAATTAACAACACAATTGAGAGTATTGAAAGTGCTCATGGTCATGTCAAGTAGGAAGAAAATGGGGAATTAGTGCCAGCAGCAGCCACAAAACATGGAATCCCCAGGAAATACCTGACACGGCTTGATAATTTGTCACTGGTTGTCCTTCATTGTTTTCTGTGTCTCCTACATAACTTGGAGGGAACTCCTCTGGCTTTCTTTCAACAATGCAACAAACTTGCCAGTCTTCCATAGAAGCCACATTCTGCGCTTGAGGTATTTTGAAGTATGAAATATTCTTGGAGGAGGAACTTTGTTCTTTCTCCTGCTACCTTGAATGGAATAACTAACTTCTCTATTGTTGCAGATTGTGTGTTAGTCTTTAGAGTTACTGCCAAATTAAAGCTGTGTACGTTGGTGAAAATCCTAGCTGCCTGGAGATAAAATGCATATATACGTACATACTAAATATAATTTTGAAGGAGGTTTATTTTTTTTTGGCTTCCTGTTTTTTCTGGAGCTAACTTTTAGGAACACACTAGTCAACCAGCCAGTTTCTCTTGGACATACAGGGATCCATACTAACATGGAGACGTTTTGTCTTTGGTTGTCCCAGAAACACAGAATAGCTCATGATGCCTTTGTCCTGTTGCTTGTGGGAAAACCACTGGGATTTAATTGTTGTGGTTCTGGCTGCCATTAACAATATGAGCCAATACCAACATATATTTATCTTCATTTTGTGGATTTAAACTCTTAAGGATCTTGCTCAGAAACCGAGACTGTGAAGATGTCGGTGTGCTCCTCTTGTTTAATATTTAGTGCTTTTTTGTACATGTGCAAGCCGTACGTGTTATGAGCCTAAATTTTAGTTTTGTTACATTTTTCTAACTTTGAACTTGTCCATTTCTAATTCAAGTGGAAATACAACTCATTATTCTTTCTGCATATCCCCACTGTTCTCCAAAGCGTCATTTCAGTGTGTTAAAGAGACGTTACTATGTACTATTATACGTAGTATTATTGTATCCAAACATGATTGGATACAATACATACATTTTGGTGTATTCAAATAATGGTGAGCTGGCTACCTCCTACTGTTGATGAGAATCCCCAAACCATCACACTTTCACCTCTGTCCTTCATAGTTTGCACGAAACGGTTTTTACTAGTATTTTTTTTTTTTTTAGGTTTATGCCAAACTTCTCTGTTCTGGTGTCCAAATAATCCAGTTCAAATTTCCACAAACATTATTCCAGAAGTCCTTTGTCTTTGTCCACTTAGTGTTCAAGAAGGAGCTGCAAGACTGCAGTGTGCCCTGTAATGAGATTTTGGGTTTTTGACGGCATCTTCTGCTTTTATAGACTGAACTTGCTTGGACAGACAGACCTAAACTTGTTGAAAGTTGTTTTGAATTTTCTTTCTAAGTTCTTTTGAGGCTCATGAACTGCAATAACCTTCTTTTTCAACAGTCAAGATCATCAAACTGATTGTTGAATTGCGATCCGGCAATCAGTTTTACTGTCTGTCTAACTGTCTGATTTACAGTACTTACAATGTATGTACAAGACAAAGTAATGAGTTTCTAATCCTGTGGTCCTGATGTCATACATGTGTGTGATTTAAGTTATTTTAAGATATGTCCAGAAATGTTATAAAAACACACATGCTGTCACAGTGCAACCTAATTTTTTATTTATCTATTACATTTTTGCGTGACTGTATGCAAAGATTTTTCTATTTTACAGTCATTGTTTTTTTATTTATCTGAACGTATTTATTTACTTTTTTATTTTAATGACACTTTGGTCTACTTTTGATTAGTTTTTTTCAATGTGCTTTTTTAATAAATTTGGCATTTTCATAGTACAACTTCGACTACTGTCAAATAAATGACTACATGTTTACATAGCCTTGCTTATATTATGATAATAAACTATAATATGTATAATGCCTATCATTTCACAACATTATCTAGATAATAAGGTTGATTTAATGGTAGTAATGTTTTAATTATGCCTTGACCTATTGCCATTTTCTGACTTAAGAAGATCAACACAAATCGGACATTGAATGTTCTCGTATTATTCCGAAATTTAAATATTGCAAGCAAGAAACTTTCAAGTTATGTCCAGACTCTACTTACGTTTTTTTGATTTTACATAAACTATTAGAAGGACCAGCAATTCTAGCAAACTAAGATCAATAAAGTAAAATAAACAACAACAAAAATAGAATAAATAAAGTAAATATATTTCTGTGATTTTCCCCCGTTCTAAAAAGACTGACTGGCATTGAGAGGCTGGGATCTTTCAGTATGAGATTTAGCTACTGCAGTTAAATAAAATACACACATTAGGGCGATTTTGCAAGGTGTTGCAATAAATGTGAAAGATGCATGTCTTTGTGGATGCCTTTCTAAAAAAAAATACAGGTCAGAACTTACAGGAGATCTTATTTAATTAAATAAACCCACGTTTAATCTGCATATCCTCTGTCATTTCCTGTCTTCCAGGTACTTTTAGTTTTTGCCAAAGAGGACAGTCAAAGCAATGGCTTCTGCTGGGCATGTGAGAAGGCCAACTACAGGTGCAGCATGGTGCGGACGCCTGAATTCGCTCTCGAATGCTTCTCAGAGAAGCTTCACGACCTCGTCATCATTGACCACAGACATTCCAGACACTTTGACGCTGAAGCACTGTGCCGGTAAGGCAAACTCTCTTGTCTCTGCTGTAATTATGCATCCTTTAAACCTGACACCTTTGAACTGCACGCCTCTGGTTTAATCAAATGAAAACCCGACATTGTCGAGAATATTTCTGTTTTTAAAAAGGACGTCTGAAAGATTTACTCAAGTTTACATTCAACCGAGTTGTTTCATTTGTGATTATTGGTTTAATTTTTGTAACTATGATAGTCTCATTCAGCTAATATAAGGAAAATATTGAAAACAAGATTGAATTCTGGGAATTATTTCCTTTGGTTGTTTTTTTTAATGAGCTTTAGTGGTATCCTAAATAGAAATGCACCAATCCGATATTAATATATGTATCGGTACGTGCTGTGGTGGCGTAGGGGATAGCATGACCCACATTTGGAGGCCTTGAGTCCTCGACGCGGCTGTCGTGGGTTTGATTCCCGGACCCAGCGACATTTGCTGCATGTCTTCCCACCTCTCCTTCCCCCTTTCCTGTCAACCTACTTTCATATAAGGGACACTAGTGCCCACAAAAGACCCCCTAACCCCCTAAAAAAAAAAAAAAAAATATATATATATATATATATATATATATATATATATATATATATATATATATATACAGTATATGTATCGATCCTGATAATGAAAATAATTCTAGATCGCGTATCGTTAACAGTGTGCCTGATCCATAAGGACATATGTTTTCAGTCTAGATCTATGCTTTGTGCTCTGAGTGGTGTCGGGCTTTATTTATTTTCAATTATTTTAGAATTCCTAATTGCACTTTCTGAATCATATTATTACAAAGGTTTTTCGCAGTTTATTTTATACATATTTGAAAAAGGTTGTCAACCTGTTGCTTTTGTCGGTTTCAAGTTCTTTATTATTTATTTTACATTGGCTGGTTTACTGTTAATTGCACTGATTGAACAAATTAAAGTTGCCTTGTTTTTACATTTTTAACCAATTTGAATCATAAATACACTAATTTGAATCAATTGGTGTATTTAAGTGTGCTGTACTGTTGTAGAGTTATCAAAAACATTTGTGATTGAGTACACAATCACAAATGTTTGTGTTTCTGTTTAAAAAGGAAAAAGGAAACTTTTTAAGTTAGTCCAGCACTGTTTTTCAGTACTGGCCAATACTAAAGATACCAAACCTCTGTATCGGTATCAGAAGTGAAAAAAGGTGTATCGGTGCATCCCTTCTCCTAATTCAACTTTACAACTCAAATGATTCAGGGCCCGTGATCCAACACATGCCAGGTGACCTCGAAGGGACCAGCTGTAGCACAACGTTTACGAGTTTCAGTCCACATGGCCGTGCTTCTCATTATCTGTGGTGAACGGCCGGCTGATTTTTCTTCGCTCTCTACCTTGTGGATTTATGTCGCCGAGTAACGAGCGGTGCCTGGCCCGTACCACCGTCTATCTTTAGCCTCGGCGCAAACCAAAAGTGCATTTACAAACATTCATTTGCCATGCCCGGACGGTATGTTAACCCTATTCATCTTTGGCCGATCCATATGTTCAGTGTACACGCTCAGGCTCTAGTTGGGGGCACTAAAGGGCCTTTATGACCACTGGCTGGGGGAAACCGCAGGCAGACGAGCGGCCCTGTACACTGCATTCTTTCAGAGGCCTCGGCACCGCTCGCAGAGCTCCACCTCTGGGCTCTGCCTGCCTATGAGAATCGGAGCGTGAAAAACTGAAAATACATTGATTTGATGCCACAGGCTTTTCCAACCGCCTCGCTCGCTTGCTAAAAAGGCTCCCTCTGTTTACATTCAGGTCATTTAGAGCGGTCAACTCCTCAGAAAACACTGTGATAGTCGCCGTCGTGAAAAGGTACATGTTTGCTTTCTTCTTTTTCTTCTTTTTTTTTTATTGCCCCCATTGGTAGCTCGTGATTAGGGGGGAAATGTTGGGGAAAAAAAAAATAGATGGAAATGTAATGTGTATGCCTGCAGCCTGTCATCTGTAGCAGCCCTCGGATGTTCTCTAAACAAGCATTTATCATATACTGCTTTGCTTCTAACGTGTTTTTCGTGTTTGTTTGGTTTTTTTGTTTTTTTTCTAAGGCCAGACAGAGAGGAAGCCTCTGTGATGCCGCTGATCAATGCTGGCTTTAATAGGGTAAGCTTAAAGGACACAGTGTATTTTATTCTGCCTGAAAACGTGGTTTTCCACTGATAAGAATCAGGTCTGCAGCTGATGATTTATTTTTTTCCATGGGAAATGAAAGTTATTGACAATACTCCCCCTGGGTCCCTTTTTTTTTTGTTTGTTTTGAGAATGTACCCACTTGCCAACACGTGGATTAGCAATGCATATTGTAGGTTTTATTTATCCACTTTTGACTGGCCTGTGTTGCTCTGACCCTTAGAGGTATGTGGAAAATGTCAATTTGATGGCCTGCTACAACGAGCTGCTACAGCTGGAGCACGGAGAGGTGCGGGCACAGTTCAAACTGAGGTGAGTCATGCTTCCAATTACGCTACATTGTAGTTGAGCTCTATATCAGTGGTGAAGTTTGCTTATCACGCTTAAGCTTTCTACACCTCAATGCACACGCACACACACGCCTCCTAACCCCACATCCTTGGACACACACAGACAAAAGAAAATAGTCTGCACTTGCAAAGATACTTTTTTTATACTCTAACTCTCATAATACTGCTGAATGAATCTCTTGGATTACAGTAAGTATAACACAAATGCTGCAAGTGCTGTGCATTTAAGTTGACATATTTCTGATTGGTTCAATTGAAAAATACTCTATAACATGATGTGCTTAGACAAAAGAAAAAAAACACAAACACCCCATATCATACAATATATAATGATTAAACATTTTTTAAAAACAAAACCTATCTATTTATAATAATGCAGCGACATGCAGCTTGTGAAATGTTTCATTAAAATAAAGCTAATGGAGAATGTTTTTCAGCTTAAAAGCTTTTTTTATGCATTTTTAACTTTTCTACAGCTGAACACAAAATTATTCACACTCCTAACAGATTTAGTTCTGGAGTAACCTTTCCATTTTTACCAACATGTTTCCTCTGACTGGCAGTAACATTATCTGTTTGAAGTGTCCTGACTTGAATCTGATAAAGAAACCAAAGATTACGTTGGTGGAGACGAGGCTTCCAACCTTAAACCTTTGGCAAAGAGAAATGGTTAAATTATCAGTGGAAACATGTAAACAGCTGCTCAGCAGTTGTAAGAAGGGTGACATGCAGCCAATATTCAGTTTCTTATTGAATATTGTGAAGAACAGAAATAATATTTTACATGTTTTTTTTTTTTTTTACAAAATTAATACTCATTTGTACACTTATTGTTTCCTATCAGAAACAAACTATTGGGTTAAATTGAAAAAAAAAAAACACACAAATGTGCCAGAGGTATGAATAATTCTAACTTCAAATATGATCCAACATTAATGTCTTGATGTTGTTTTCTTTCCCTATCAGGGCTAGTAATGCCATTTTCACAGCTCTGGAACAAAGCCAAGACGCCATCGAGATCACTTCTGAAGATCAAGTAATTCAGGTGGGGATTTATTTCATTTGTTTTCCCCTCCAACCATGTGTGTGTGTTTCATTCTCTCCCTTTGTTCTGCTCAGAACCTTTTTTTTTAGCTCCTGTTCATGTCTTGGGATCTCATTCAGGACTAATAGTAGATTCTGTCATTTAAATGGTCACAAAACACTGCAGCTTGTGTGTTCAGGATGTTTTCTTCTTAATCTAATGAGCTGAAAATGTCTATTTTTTTTTTTTGCTTCTTTTCTTCAGTTAATTAAGAAACGGTAGGTAACTGTGCCTGAACTCATCACTTTTCTTTCCCTGCCTTTGCAGTATGTGAATCCTGCCTACGAGTCCATTATGGGCTACCAACAAGGCGAGCTAGTAGGGAAGGAAATAATAGAAGTGCCTAAAAGCGAGAAGAATAAGCCTGATCTCCTTGAAACGATTAACTCCTGTATACGAAAAGGAAAGGTAACGTGTGCTCTTCACAATTCCACATGCTTTATCAGCCCCCTGTACATCTGTAGCTGTCTCCGGTGCACGTTGCTTCGCAATCGCATCACTTGTGTAAGCACCCCAGATATCTGCATCCCTGCACGCACGTGCTCCGTCAGCCTGCGCCGCTGGTCATCCAGCAGCGCCGTTTCATGTGCAGTAATCTCACCACACCGAGCGCAAAGGTCAATCCCAGACAGCCTAACAGCAGGAAGGGTCTTTTTAATCTGCGGGTGGGAGGGGGTGGACATGAAACGAGCGCGCTGGACTCCAGTTGCGCTCGCTCTCTCCATTAAAGTGAGTCGCCGTTCTCTGACCTGCTCCCTCTTCACCACCTGTTGCACACAAACGGGACACTTTCAACTTTTCACTTTTCATTTTTTTCAATCATACGTTGTCAAGCTTACAAGTCCATTGGCCTATTGTGTTTTACAAAGGGTCCGTCGGCCTGTTGTGTTATGTTCCAGGAGTGGCAGGGGATTTATTATGCCAAAAAGAAGAATGGAGACAACATTCAGCAAAATGTGAAAATCACACCTGTGATTGGACAGGGAGGGTGAGTGAGCTGGAGAATAAATCACCTCCGTTCATCACACCGTTTTGTTTTAGCGGATGTAACGTTGTGCCTTTGTCCTCCACAGAAAAATCAGACACTATGTGTCTATCAACAGGCCTTTAAATGATAATAATAAGGTGAGATTGGCGGTTTTGCTAAGTAGTAAACAATGAGAAGGGTTTATTTTGTTTAAACCCTTGTGTCTTTCTCATTTGTCTGTGCAGAGTGATAAATCCACTGAACGTGTGCAGGCAGAGTCACAAACAGGTGAGATTCTTAAGTTAATATGTTTCTATAAATATCAGACTTTTAAGACTACCCCTAAGCTCTTTGTGGTAGCTGTTCACAAAGATTTATTTATTTATTTACTTACACAATGTAATAAATAAATAAATGTCACAACCCCCCCCAAAATAAGCGTAATAAAAAAATACTTATCCCCTAAATATGTAATAAATAAATAAATAAATGTAAAATTAATCAGTAAGTTATTTATATATTTTTGAATTTAGAAACTTTGAAAATTAATCTGAAATGTAAAAGCTCACGCCACAATGTCATCTTGAAAATATTTCCATTTTTGTACAGCAGGATTAGATGATGACATATTTATTCTTTATTTTTGAAGATCCTAGCACCATTCTTATTTTTATTTTACATCAAATAACTTAGGACACACTTGCACTGGGTTTAAAACCATGTAAGAAATGACAGTCAGTGGTTATGTCAGGTTCAGCTCGCTGAGAAATAACCTTGAAATAACTTTAATCTCGCTTTTAGTGGGCCTTGGAAAAAGTACTTTGATGTTGTCTATTGTTTCCCGCTGCACTGTGGCATCAAATGCAAAAAGAAGCCGTAGCTGTGACTGATTTCGAAACTCTGCTGCTCGACGTTCGACAAGTAAACAGGGATGGTATCTCTCATCGGTTTGCGTCAGCGGCTCTGTTCTGTTTGTTTCTGGAGCTTTAAATGTTGGCCCAGTGCATTAAATCTCACTCCGTTTCCTCTGGGGCACCTTCTCACCTTGTGGTGTCTGATCAGAATTGGTAGATCAGAATTCAAGCCTCACCTGCTAAAATCTCTATATCCTGCTGGTCATATTAATTCCTATTGTTTTTATTTCGTCCCCAGTTGGCGTATGTTCGGTGTCATTTAATTTAATTTGCACTTTTTTCAGTGCTTACGCTTTAATTATGCCTGTGTGCATAAACAAATCACAAAACTCAATTACTATTTGTTGTCATTTCTGTTCTTTTTTTTTAATGAAAAGCCAGATGACCATAAAAGGTTTGTCTGAATGCTCAAGAAAACAAAGAAAAGTTTCATTTTCTGTAAAATCGTTGAGAGTAAGACTTCCGTTACAGCAGAACTGATTGTTCTGTCAAAACTGTCAGAAATACAAAACGTAAACTACAGTTTACTCATCTGACTCAGTAATGCTGTATAAAGTTTTCAAAATATATTTTTGTATAATTTTTAATATACTTCATGGTAACTCCACATGCACCATTTACATTTATTTTATGAATGTTAGTAATTTTGTACTTATAGTTTCTCTCTAAATAAATGTACTGACTGGTAAAAAATTTTCTTAAATTTTCTTTGCAAATTAAAAAAAACAAAAAAACAATAAACAGGACAAATAAATGTTCTCTGCACTCTTTGATGAAACTTTTGTCTGAAAGGTTTTTTGTCCATATATTAAAAACATGTAGTTAACGGCTTTTAGTCATTTCTAAAGACACAAGACGGAATAACACCAGGTTCTTGCGAAGCAAAAACCTTCTAGTTTACTTCAGGTTTGCTTAGTTTGGTTTAGTTATTCTGTTTTAAGTTTGTCACCGCTGCCATTTGCCAAACAGGAAAAAAAGTACATATATATGTATTATCCATATGTACACAGAAATTATCTTCACACCAAGCTTATGAGAAGCAAAACACATGCACACAAAAAAACGGCTACATCCTGCTCAGTTATGTAAAGACATGATGTGCAAACAAAGCATGTGAGCTACATGTGCTGATGTAAATAACGCAAAGTGTTTCCCTCCTCCAGATATACAGTCCTGTAAGCACAAAGACCGGAGGAAAGGCTCTCTGGATGTCAAATCCATAACGTCTCGGGGGAGCGATGGTGAGAGTGAAGGGAGATGGATGATGGAAACACTCTGCTTTTTGTCAGCTTACAAAACCTGCCCAGCTGTTTGTGTTTGTGTTGCGCGTTGTTTGGATACACGCAACACGTTAATTAGGGCATGGCTGGAAAATGGGCTCTTTATTTTGTCGTTGAAGACGTTCCCTCTTCCATCCTAACAGGTAGCTCACAGAGAAGACACTCCTCAATGGCCCGAATTCACTCCATGACGATAGAGGCTCCCATCACCAAGGTGGGCTCATCCCAGTCCCCTCCGTCCCTCCTAGCCTCCGTCATATGATTATCTCTTACTGTCTCATGACTACACACTTGTACTCTAAAAGTGCTAAAAAGGCCATGAGCGCTTTTAGTACCACCACTGAAATGGAGTGTAGAAGTCACACACGCGCGCATACAAGCCGACACACTGGCTGTTTCAAGTGGAGATGGGTTGATAAAATGCCACATTTCATGCACAAGACAAGTAGGAGCATGTTGGATCGGAATGACCCGCCGTTTTGAGCGGTTTGTGTAGCTTGGATGGTCCAACGCAGCCAAGTCCCCAGGGAAGGGGTCATATGACACACTGCGGTTCTTCTGCTGTATCATTTGACTGTGCAGTTGATCCCTGTGGGTGTCGTCCTCTGGAGATTAGAGCAGAGATACGACGCTGGCTGTGTGTGTTTGTTGGGGGAGGGTGTGTGTGTGTGTGTGTGCGCAAGCAAATTAGTTCAAATTTGTGTTTTAGTCCATGCTTTGATGACCTTGCCATTGGTTTCCCATTGTTAGAGCCAACGTTACTTTTCAGGCTCTTTTGAGAGAATGCATGTTGGTTATAAAAGGATACACATCTTTATATGTTTTTATTTTTTATTTTTTTAGCTTAGTTAACAATTTATCTATTTAAGAGCTGGAAATAACCTTTTAGATTTTTATTTAAAAAATAGTTTTTTTGTGCTTCCTTGGAAATTTTAAAGGGTTTTTTCTCTTTTTTTAATTTCCAATACAACTGGCACCTGTAGCTCAGATTACAAAAGGGATAGAAATCTAACATTTGAATAAATCCCAAATGAGCAACATTTGGAAGAATATTTTCAGGTCTGTGGTTGTTCTGAAAGGGAAAGCCTTATTCAATCAGCTTTAAAAAGAGGTTGATCAGTATAATATGCAAGGAGATATTAGTAAGAACATTTCAAAAAAACACTGCAGACTTTTGGCACCCTACCATGGCCTCATGGGATTTTTATTTCTTTATTCTCAGCCAAATTTCATGTACTTATTTAATACGTAATAAGGTTTTGTTGTTTTGTTTTCCCCCCAGATATCTGTAGCTGCTATTTCTTTTAGTTTAGTTCAGGCCACATATTTAGAAGCATCAGCATTTTTCTGATAATTAAAACTGAGACGTCCTCGTTTGCAGTCAGAATTAGCGGTTCCCCTGTCTGTGCAGGAGGCGTAACGCTTTTTCTGAAAGTATTATCAATCATCTATATGTCAACAACTGCCTGTTCCTTCCTGCCTCACAAGTTAGCAGTATCAGCTCTGAGGAGTCACAGGAATGAACCAACATGTTTACTCAACAACATACAAAGTAAAAACAACAAAAAAACATGTGGGATAAAAAATAGGAAAGTTACCAATGAAACACTGGAATCTTTTTGCTGCGTTGGGGTCGTTGTGGTTTTTCCATGGGTGCTCAGCTGTAGTTTATGCCCTTTTTCTCCTTGCGTGAAACAGCAGGAACGGGCTGTTTGTAGCCAGAGTCCAAAGGCTTTAAATGACCCACATGCTGGATAGTGGTGCTGGCTGGAGTGTGTTTTTTGGCTCTGTTTTTGCCAATTCTTTTTCTGCAGTACAGCCAGAAAATTAAACATTCTGATGTTTTCAGTCTGCTTTAGTATTTCTTGCACTGTTCCAACTAATATGGCTGTTTTTCTCTTCTCAATCAGGTTATAAACATCATAAACCAAGCACAGGAAAGCAGCCCCATGCCTGTGGCAGAGGCCTTAGATCGGGTGCTGGAAATCCTGAGGACCACAGAGCTGTACTCTCCACAGCTGGGCACCAAGGATGAAGATCCACACACCAGCGACCTCGTCGGGGGGCTGATGACGGTGAGTACCAAACACTGGTGTAGATTCTCAGTCGTCGTCACACTTGGTAAGCGGCAGTGCCGTTTTTCTGGGGCACGAACTGAAAAGGTTCTTGTACACAACCTGACTCCTACTGAAACATCTGTGATCTAGTAATAATAATAATATTAGGAGTGTGTGATTATTATTATTTTTTATTATTATTATTATTTTCAAAGAGGAGGAGGCAAAGAAAGATTACCAGACACTAGTGGTGAAGAACAAGAAGTAGTGCCAAGTTGGCAGTCTTGGCAACAAACCCAGAGGAAGTGTTAGATTGTCCTTTGTGCTCCTGTAGGCTGGAGAGGAAAGCCCACCCCGCCCTTTCTCTCTCCCTCTGTCTCTGCACACATACACCCAGCAACACTCGTTTTCCTCTCCACGACCACAGGCCCAGAAACATCCTGTTCTTTGGACCAGATGAACACGCACGGCTTTACTTTTACATGAACTCCTCTGTGACAAAGCAGCGGCACAGAAGTGCTTGTCCATCCCAAAGAAGATTTGTTCGGTAGAAGCGATAAAAGCCAGAGTTACGCCAGGCGGTTTGTCCGAGCTCACGTGGTAGAATCAAGTTGATCAAGTGAAGATTGAAAAAAATAAAGGGCAGCCGTCTCTCTCTCTCTCTCTCTTTTTTCTTTCTTTTTTTTTGGGAGAAAAAGTCCTAAAATAGTACTGGGGCAGCAGCACCACGAGACAATGCATGGGTCAAAGATGAGCCAGTCTCCTCTTCCTTTTGCACTTGTGAAGTAAACATTTCCCATTGTGACACACACCCATCCACTCACCAACACCCAGTGTGTACTGTAACCTGTGCTGTGCGGAACAAGTCTGACAGAAAACCAACATAACATACAGCACACCGGTCAACTTTATCAGAACCCAAATATCTAAATAAGTTTTTTTTTTAGTTCATATTTTCTTTAACGTCTTTTGTACATATTTTATTGAATGGGAACTGTTCAGATGAGACTTTTTTCCCCTTTTTAAGTGCTTATGTCTGCAGTACTAACCACATTCATTTCACATAGAAACCTTGATTTATTTAGTGGTTGTACTTTGGATTTTTCAATTAAGAATCCAATTTGGAAGAGCTTTTCTTTGAAAGTTCAAACATCTGGGAATTCTAATGTTAAAGTACATTTTAAAAATTTCAGACCCAACAAGCACTAGAAAAGTCATGATTGTTTCTCTTGATGTTGAAATTCTTAACAAGCCGTCTGTTACACCCAGCTGGTATGAGTCACAGTCCTTAGAGAGTCTGATCATTACACTTCCCTCTGCTTGGTTGATTATTTGGGTGAGGCCCCGTTTTCCCTCTGATAAGCCCCATTTGCTGTAACAACATGCAGGAATCCCCAAAGGAAGAGAAATGACCAAGTTAAATAATTTGCTGTAGATTGGTTATCATACAGTCATAAATAATCACGGTGTCATTCCTGACTCCACTGTCAGAGTTCATAAAACTGATGATTGTATCATTGGGCTGCATGAAGAGCTCTGTATTATATCTGGTACGATTACCCTTAATGTCTCAGAAGGGGCTATGCTGGCTTCTAGAGTGACCCTCCTTCCATAGTTTGTGCTGATGATCTTCCCTCTGAGCTGAACTCCTAATCTAATGGTTACAAAAAGCCAAACTAAAGCTTCCCTTCTTGTTTCTCCTCTGAACAGGATGGTATACGCAGACTGTCAGGAAACGAATACATCCTCGCCACAAAGCGTGAGTTTACAGAAATGGTTGACCCCAACCAAAACTTTACCGGGTTGCCTTTCCCTCTGCTTTGTTTGCTAAGTTTTTGTTGTCTTTTTTTGCTTTTCTCCTATTTTTATTTTTATTTTGCTCGCAGAGCCCCACCATCTGCCAAGTCACCTGGCGACCCCTCTGTCATTAAACGACATCCCCCCTCGGATCGCCCAGACGATGGAAACTGAGGACTCGTGGGACTTTGACATCTTTAGCTTGGAGGCTGCGACCATGAAACGGTGAGACCTCCCAATATTAAAGGATGACCTTTAATATTGGTCATCCTTTAAAACTCTTGTGGAAAACTCTTCCACAAGAGCTTTCCACAAGAGTTTTCTCTTGTGGAACGTTTTCTCACTGACAGTTTGTTAACCAGCTGCCCTAAATCCTCCCGCAGGCCTTTGACCTTCTTGGGCCTCAAGATTTTCTCCCGCTTCGGAGTGTGCGAGTTTTTAAACTGCCCTGAAGCTACGTTGCGCTCCTGGCTGCAAGTGATTGAAGCCAACTACCACTCCAGCAACTCCTACCACAACTCCACCCATGCGGCTGACGTCCTGCATGCTACGGCATATTTTCTCTCCAAGGAGAGGGTGAAGGTAAAATGGGAAATATAACATTTTGAATGCACATAATTCCGAGGATATCTTTTTTAAAAATTTTAAATAATACAAAATCATGTGAGTTAAAAAAGTCGATGCTTTTCTTGAAATGTAGTGGAGTGTTGTGTAGAAGTTTTGAACCAGCTTTCATTTCTTGAAGTTGTTTATTTAAAGAGTCTGGCTTTCTGTTAATTGCTTAAAGTCATCTTGAGACATTCAGGCTTTCTGGAAGTCTTGTAAAGTTTTTCTTGGACTTTGGCCGCTTACTCAACATTTCAAATGGGATATTTATGCACTTTTTTGCAAGTCATCTGTTTCCACTTTTGTAGTTGCATCTATGAAAATTACCAAAGATAACAGTTTTCCATAAAAGTTGTTTTTTTTCTGCACCAACACAGGGATTCTCGGAGAATCAGGGTGCTAAAAACGTGTCATAAGAGTTAACGCAATTATTTTCTCCTATGTTGTAAGTTGTCATTTAGGCCTGATGATTCATTTTGTTTGCCAGGTCCTTATTCTTCATAGTCTGCATAATATTCTGTTATACTCACGTCTGGCTACTTGGAAACTAAATGCATTAGTTAGTGGCTTAAAACTATTTTTATTTAGTAAATTGTGAAAGTATTCATATCCCATAACCGTTATTTACGTTTTGCCATGCTACGACTACAACTTTCAGTGTGTTTTATATGTGATGTTTTTTGGGGTTTTTTGTAATGCGCCGACACAAAGTAGTGTGTGTAGTGTGCAATTTCTTTGCAGTTTAAATTCAGCTGTACAGTATAGGTCTGAGGTTTGTTAGAGAACATAAATGTTCTGTTCTATCCATCATCTAAAAATGAAGAGTATGGCACATCTTCAAGCCTACGAGGAAGGAAAACTGTGATAATGTCTACTCCACAAAGTAGCAAGAAGAAAGCGACTGTTAATAGAAGGTCAGAAAATTCCCTTTCAGAGTTTGTTGAACGAAGCAAACATGTAGCAGAAGGCATTCTTGTCAGATGAGATCTGAATTAAAACCTTTTTGCCAACATGCAAAATTTAATGGGTGGTGGAAAACTGATTCCTCGTATCACTCTGAGCGCAGCAGTCCCCATGACACATGGCAGTGGCAGCATCATGGTGTGGGGATGCTTATTTTCAACAGAAATATAGAATCTGTTCCTGCTGAAGGGAAGCTGTCCTGGGCAGAAATATGGATCTCTGCATGTGGATGGTGATTAAAAACAACCCCCATATCATGTAAAAATCACAATGAAATATATTGACATTGTAGTTATAGTGTGAATTTAGGTGGCATTCAGCTTTTGTAAGCCACTGTATGCACTTTACATGTTGTGTCAGTGGTAACCTAGTTTATACCTAAATGCTACATACTGTATTATTGGGGCTGCCAGAACAAGGTAATGTGGATATAACGGTCCATCAGTTTCTTCTCAATCCTAGAGAGTCAAAGTTTTGCCCAAGTGTGTCAGTGGTTCAGTAACGTGTTGACGTTTGGGACTCGTTAAGCCGATTACCAAAGCATCTATTTCTGATCTCAACCCAGTGATCTCTCAGGGCTTTAGCCGGTGAACTGTGAAGTTACATCACACGAGGTTAATGAGTCCCAGGAATTCCATAGGTCAACGTTTGTGTGGAAGGTCACTTGTGCTTTACAGACCACTTGCACTTTAAGAACTTAAATGCTGCTATTATTTTTGAATGTGTGCCCAAATGGACAATTGTGCTATAGTTAAATGTTCTTTGATAAAGAAAAAGAAAAGCTACTGCCTTATTTAGCGGAACCGCTGACCTGCACATAACCACTGCCTGCAGCATAACTGTTGAGTAAAGTGATTCTGTCCTCGGTTTTGGTTTAAATCACCACCTTCAGTTTCAAAGATAGTAAAGTGTTTCATTAACAGTCTTTAATATCCATTTTCCAAAACTTGTTTGTCCTGACAGCAAAGTTTGGATCCCATTGATGAAGTGGCTGCTCTGATTGCCGCCACTGTGCACGATGTTGACCACCCGGGCCGCACAAACAGCTTCCTGTGCAATGCAGGAAGTGAGCTGGCCATTCTCTACAACGACACAGCTGTGCTAGAGAGCCACCATGCTGCCCTGGCCTTCCAGCTCACCACCAGAGATGATAAGTGCAACATCTTCAAA